>NW_022436947.1:12092966-12142194 GCF_009761245.1 Sapajus apella
GGTATGGTGGTGCACACCTGTAATCCCAGCTACTCAGGAGGCTGGGGCAGGAGAATCACTTGAACCCGGGAGGCAGAGGTTGCAGTGAGCTGAGATCTGCCATTGCACTCCAGCCTGGGCAACAGAGTGAGACTCAGTTTCAAAAAACAAGAAAAACCCAAAATGCAATCAGAGATTAAGAAGAGTTTTGAGGCCAGGCATTGTGGCTCACACCTGTAATCCCAGCACTTTGGGAGGCTAAGGCGGGTGGATCACGAGGTCAGGAGATTTAGACCATCCCAGCTAACACAGTTAAACCTTGTCTCTACTAAAAATACAAAAAATTAACTGGGCATGGAGGTCCTGTAGTTCCAGCTACTTGGGAGGCTGAGGTCAGGATTGCTTGAACCCGGGAGGTGGAGTTGCAGCGAGCCAAGATCACACCACTGCACTCCGTCCTGGGCAACAGAGTGATATTCCGTCTCAGAAAAAAAAAAAAAAAAAAAAAGGCTTTGGACACCTCTACAGGCAGCTGGAGAAATTAAACACATCGCACAGAAACAGCAAGTTGAGGAATAGGTGCTGATCATTCCACCTCTTCTTCCACCCAGCTCCCGATGCCAGCTGTCTCTCAGCCTTGTATGTGTGTTTTTAAAATTGTTTTCTGAATTTTAAAAAATTCATTACAGGCCAGGCTCAGTGGCTCACACCTGTAATCCCAACACTTTGGAAGGCCGAGGTGGGTGGATCACTTGGGGCCAGGAACTCAAGATCAGCCTGGCTAACATGATGAAACCCCTTCTCTACTAAAAATACAAAAAAAATTAGCCAGGCGTGGTGGTGGTGGGGAGGAGAGTCACCTGTAGTCCCTGCTACTTGGGAGGTTGAGGCAGGAGAATCACTTGAACTGGGGAGGGGAGGTTGTGGTGGGCTGAGATCGTGCCATTGCACTCTAGCCTGGGCAACAAGAACAAAACTCCATCTCAAAAAAAAAATAAAGAAAAGAAATAATTACAAAAGTGGCGCCTGTCAGAAGAAGTGAGTGCTGTCCGGCTGCTATTTCTGGTTCTCCTCTGGGGCCTATTATATCATTGCTCTTCCCTGCTCCCTGAAAGTGATGTGTGGCTATGTGACATGCTTTAGCCAACAAAACAAGAGAAGTAGCCCCTGTCACTTAAAGTTCTCCTCCAGGTGGGAACTTTAAGAGCCTGTGTGCAATTTATACCTCTGAGGAGGGTGACATGGAGCAGCCACCCCCATCTACCTCCAATGGGCAAAAAGCCTCCCCAAGAAATACGCCTTTGTTGCATTAAGCTGCTGAGGGTTGGGGTTACTTGTTACTGTGACATAACTTGTTATAAAAATCTTCCATAAATATTTACTAACTTGTGACATAACTTGTTATAAAAATCTTCCATAAATATTTACTAATTTGTGACATAACTTGTTATAAAAATCTTCCATAAATATTTACTAACGTGTCAAAGTGCTGAGAATGTAACTGGGAACAAGAAAACCATCAGTAAGCTGACAGCTCTCCTCTCAGAGAGCTACATGGTAGCAGGGAAGAGAGCCGCGTCACCATACATTGTACAATTCACTATTTTGTTGTAAAAGTGTGGAGAGGCTGGGCATGGTGGTCATGCTTCTAATCCCAGCACTTGGAGAGGATGAGGTGGGAGGATCACTTGAGGCCAGGAACTGGAGACCAGACTGGGCAACATAGGAAGACCCCTGTCTCTACAAAAAAAAAAATTGGCCAGGTGTGGTGGCATCCGCCTGTAGTCCCAGCAACTCAGGAAGCTGAAGAGGGAGGATCGCTTGGGCCCGGGAGGTCAAGGCTTCAGCGAGTGCTGATCATGTCACTGCATTCTAGCCTGGGCAAAATCCTGTCTCCAAAAAAGGTATGAGGATGTGCGGGGCCCTGAAGAGCATAGGTAGCCAGGCGACCTGCCTGCCGGGGGCCGGGGAGAGCTGGTCTTGGAGGACTGGCAAGCTGAAGCTGAGCCGAAGGATGAACAGGAGTTAGGCAGGGGGAAGGGAGACCAGAGTGGCGGTCACAGGCAGAAGGGAGCTTGGGTGGCTGGATTGCCAGGAGGAGGGTGAGGAAGGGCTAGCAGGGTGGGGGCTGGGCAGGGCCAGGTCTCATCTCAAGAGCAGTGGGATGGTGTCATGGACGTGTTGAGGCAGGGGAGCAGTGTGCCTCTCCCCCACCCTCACTGGTGCTTTTAAAGACCAATGGCCAACGGGGATCGTATGTGATAAGAAACATCAGGTGAGGAGAAATCAAAACCACATCCACTCTGTCCATCCTACAGGACGGGCCACAGTCCCACAAGCCTGGCCGCAGTGGCTCAGCCCGCACTTCTGCCCAGTCTCCAGGAGCAGTGGCCACTCCAGGGACATGGGTTCAAGCTGGCTGCATCTCTAGGTTCTCACGGCCACTCAGGACACCCCTGCATCCTCCCTAGGCCCAGAGAGGCGGCACACACTGGCCATGTCTGCTTCAGCGGGGCTCAGGCCAGGTTTCAGAGACCAGGAGGTGTCCCTGCCCTCTTCTTTCTCTCTCTCTGTGTCTGTTTTTGTGTGTGTGTGTGTGTGTGTGTGTGTGTGTGTGTTATGGAGTTTCACTCTTGTTGCCCAGGCTGGAGTGCAATGGTGTGATCTTGGCTCACCACAACCTCTGCCTCCCGGGCTCAAGCAATTCTCCTGCCTCAGCCTCCCAAGTAGCTGGGATTACAGGCATGCAGCCCCACACCTGGCTAATCTTGTATTTTTAGTAGAGACAGGTTTCTCCATGTTGGCCAGGCTGGTCTCGAACTCCTGACCTCAGATGATCCACTTGCCTCGGCCTCCCAAAGTGGTGGGATTACAGGCATGAGCCAACGTGCCTGGCCTGTGCCCTCTTATTATTATTATGTGCACTATGGAAGCCCCTGGTGTCTCCCTTCCATATTTACTGTCAGCTCCTATTTTTCAGCAGAGCCTGACAAGGAGGAATCTTGTCCTTGTCCCCATCCTCATCCTCCCTGGCAGCTCTCCAGTGTGTGGCCCCACAGACCCTCCTTTTCTTCCACAAACGCCTCCCAGGCTCCTCACCCTTCTCAGCTCCTCCTCTTCCTTCTGCCCCTGAAGGAAGGAAGGGAGGTTGTTCCCACAGTTCCTAACTCCTTTTTAACATTTTTATTTATTTTATTTACTTTCATTTTTATTTATTTATTTTTTTTTATTTTTTTATTTTTTTTTGGGGGGGGGACGGAGTTTCGCTCTTCTTACCCAGGCTGGAGTGCAATGGCGCGATCTCGGCTCACCGCAACCTCCGCCTCCTGGGTTCAGGCAATTCTCCTGCCTCAGCTTCCTGAGTAGCTGGGATTACAGGCACGCACCACCATGCCCAGCAAATGTTTTGTATTTTTAGTAGAGACGGGGTTTCACCGTGTTGACCAGGATGGTCTCGATCTCTTGACCTCGTGATCCACCCGCCTCGGCCTCCCAAAGTGCTGGGATTACAGGCTTGAGCCACCGCGCCCGGCCTCATTTTTATTTTTTATAAATCGATATGAACCAGTGCCTGAAGGCCTAACTCCTTTTTAAAACATTTGTTTAATTTTTATTTTTTTAATTAATTTATTTGTTTTTTGAGATGGAATCTTGCTCTGTCACCCAGGCTTGAGTGCAGTGGCACAATCTTGGCTCAATGCAGACTCCACCTCCAGGGCTCAAGTGATTCTCATGCCTCGGCCTCCTGAGTAGCTAGGATTACAGGCACCTGCCACCACACCCGGCTGATTTTTGTGTTTTCAGTACACATGGGGTTTCACCATGTTGGCCAGGCAGGTTTTGAATCCGCCCGCCTCGGCCTCCCGAAGGTGCTGGGATCACAGGCATGAACGCCCACGCCTGGCCTCTAACTCCTTCCTTATCTCTACCCTATCCTTCCCAGTGCTTGCTTCCAACCATGACTTACAGTTGAATGTGCCTAAATCTCCCCCAGCCCTGCCCCCAGCCAATACCTCTCTTCTGAGCCCTAGATCCAAATTCCCCACTCTCCAAATCAGGGAGGACATCTCTCTGAATTTCCACAGCCGTCTTCATGGCTCCAGAGAGAAAGTCTGATTCATCCAGCTCTGGTTGTACAGCCCGTGATCCCACCCTGGTCCCATCTGTCCAGGCCATTGAAGGGTGGCGGGGAAGAGGTACAGAGCACAGCCGAGATGGGGGGCCATGGGGAGACCAACATGTCAGTGGAGACCGCAGGAAGAGGAGAAGCCAAAAGGATATAGAGAAACAGTCAGAGACAGGGGGAGAGCCGGAGAGAAGGCCCAAAGCAACTGAGAGAGGACAGAGTTGCAAGACGGAAGTGAGTGAAAACACGGGATTCGCCTCGGCCAACACCAAAGTTCATCCATTCAAAGACCCCCTTTCACACTTGAACACAATGTCTGACACCACAGATGGCACTTCATTGTTAAAGGGTGGTGGGGTGTTTTTCTTCCATCTCTCTTAGTGGTACACAAAATGATGGAACGGCTTAAAACCCATGGACTCTTAGAACTGATGGAACAAAGGCAATTAAGAAGCCGCTGCACTGGAGCAGTGGGGGCGTCGTCCAAATGCAATGGATTGAAAAGGCGGAGAAATAGTCCACAAAACCACCCAAATGGGACTTCTCAGAAAGGTCAATGTTGGCAGGCGTGGAGGCACACGCCTGTAATCCCAGCACTTTGGGAGGCCCAGGTGGGAGGATCACTTGAGCTCAGGAGTTCGAGACCAGCCTGGCCAACATAGTGAAACCCTGTTTGTACAAAAATTACAAAAAATTAGCCAGGCGTGGTGGCATGTGCCTGTGGTCACAGCTGAAATGGGAGGATGGCTTCTGCCCAGGAGGTTGAGTGCAATGAGCCAAGATTCTGTCACTGCACTCCAGCCTGGGCAACAGAGCAAGACTCTGTCTCATAAATAAATAAATAAATAAATAACAAAGGTGGTAACAACAACAAAAAAACAGTGACAGAGGAAAAAAATATGTAAAAGAAAGTGAGGAAGTGAACTAAAAATAAGTGTAAGCAAAGCAACTTCTTCCCAGGATCTTGACTCTAAAGGGATGAACTTCAGCCTGAGGGAGAGGCAGAGACAGAAGGAAGCCCTCATGCTACCGAAAGTCCCCACACCCCCAACCCCAAAGCAGACTCCTGAGTGACTATTTCATAGCTCCTGACCTCTGCCCCCCTCAGGCATAGCTGATGAGGGCGGGAAACCCCAGACCCCACAGCTCATCCAGTGGATGCCACGACACACCTGACCCCGAAAGACAAGGGCGATCGATCAGACTCTTGTCCATCAAACCCTGAGAATAAGGCATTTAGGAAAGGAAGCTGGAGCTCAACGCAAGCAAAGGCAGAGACCAGAAAGTAGAGCAGGAGGCACAGGGGATCCGGAGGCTCACACGCTGCGGGGCTGGAGACGCTGACACTGACAGAAGGCAGAACTCACAGGTGGAGAAAGCCGTACGGAGCCTAGAGGACCAGGCAGCCTCGGCTCAGCTTGTGGAATCTGTCCTCTCATTACAGCCCCTCAGGAGCAAGGAATCACCACGCTGCTGCTGCTGCCATCCTTGGCACCAGCTTGGATCCTAGAGCCACCAGGCTAGTCCCAAGGGATCCATTGGGATTCCACGAGGTCCTCATCATCCCCTTCCCCTTGTCTCTGCTCTGTTCAGTCCCCTCACCCTGCCATGCTCCCTCCTTCCCGCCTTCGCATGTGCTCTGGCCCTGCCTAACTTAGTCCAGGGGCAGAGCCAGGTTTTGTGGGGCCTGGAGCTTGGGACTTTAAGAAAAAGAACACATCAGCATGAATACAACACCGCCCGGCTTCACCGGCTTCATGGTAAATCCCTCTCTGGGTCTCAACTCCAGCACTTCCTCAGTAACATCTTCCTGCCTCTGTCCCCGTCCCCAACTAGGTCAGAGCTTTTCCACAGGTAGCTCTTCACTGTCTGATGCAATAGCCACTAGCCACATGGGGCTACTTAAATTTGAATTAATTGCAATGAAACCAAATCAGACATTCAGATCATCAGTGGCACTGACCACAGGTCATGCTCAGCAGCCCAGTGTGGTTCGAGGCTGTGATGGACAGTGCAACATCTCCATCAGGCCAGGCATGGTGACTCATGCCCGTAATCCCAGCACTTTGGGAGGCTGAGGTGAGCAGATCACCTGAGGTCAGGGGTTTGAGACCAGCCTGACCAACATGGGGAAACCCCATCTCTACTAAAAATGCAAAATTAGCCAGGCGTGGTGGTACATGCCTGTAACCCCTGCTACTCGGGAGGCTGAGGCAGGAGAATCGCTTGAACCTGGGAGGCGGAGGTTACAGTGAGCCAAGATCGCGCCATTGCACTCCAGCCTGGGCAACAAGAGCAAAACTCCATCTCAAAAATAAAAGAACATCCATCATCACAGAAGATTCTCCTGGGCAATGCTGGTGCACCAACAAGCACCAACTGATACCTACTCACCTTTTGCTCCCCGTACACTGGAGCTCCAGGAGAACAGGACCATATCATATGTCTATTGGCCTCATCTCTGTTGCCCAGTGCCTGGCACACACAGGCCCTTCATAAACACTCATTTAGTGAATGAATGAATGTTCAATTTTTCCTGGTCCATAATTCTTTGGAGCACTAACTTCAGTGAGCCCCAGATTCTTGCATTAAAAGGTTGGGAAAGGAGTCTGTCTTTTCTAGGCTGTGAGGAAGGAGCTAGCAGGGAAGAAGAGCTTAAAAATGCAGAAAAAAAGACTTGCCCTAGAATAAAAATATGTACCCGTGTATACATGGAGATATACTCATACCATCACATAGAAAACAGTCACCAAATGTGACAAATGCTGACAGAGCTTAGCTGCAGGTTGGTGGGACTTGGTGATTCTAATTGTCTTCTTCTTTTTTTTTTTTTTTTTTTTTTTTTTGAGACGGAGTGTCGCTCTTGTTACCCAGGCTGGAGTGCAATGGCGCGATCTCGGCTCACCACAAGCTCCACCTCCTGGGCTCAGGCAATTCTCCTGCCTCAACCTCCTGAGTAGCTAGGATTACAGGCACATGCCACCATGCCCAGCTAATTTTTTTGTATTTTTAGTAGAGACGGGGTTTTACCACGTTGACCAGGATGGTCTCGATCTCTTGACCTCGTGATCCACCCGCCTCGGCCTCCCAAAGTGCTGGGATTACAGGCCTTGAGCCACCGCGCCCGGCCTCTAATTGTCTTCTTTGTGGCTCTTGTTTTCTCAAGTGTTCTTTTTTTTTTTTTTTGAGATGGAGTCTTGCTCTGTCACCCAGGCTGGAGTGCAGTGGTGCAATCTCGGCTTACTGCAACCTCTGCCTCCCGGGTTCAAGCAATTCTCCTGCCTCAGCCTCCTGAGTAGCTAGGATTACAGGCGTGTGCCACCACGACTGACTAATTCTTGTATTTTTAGTAGAGACAGGGTTTCACCATGTTGGCCAGGATGGTCTCGATCTCCTGACTTCTTGATCCGCCCGCCTCAACCTCCCAAAGTGCTGGAATTACAGGCGTGAGCCAGCAGGCCTGGCCCCTGTGTATATTTTTAAAGAGATAATCAGGGAAGTAGGGTCTACATCCTGAAATGAGAGGGAAAGGATTTCAAAATCAAATGGAAGTCAGTTCAAAAAACAGAGTCTTCCTGGAGACCACGTGAGGGTGGAAGAGGCAGAGTGGAGGGGACCTATTCAGTACTAAGCCGCCAATTTCCCTGTGAAGAGGAAGAGGAGGGGGAAACATGAGGCTCTAGCCCTTAGCCCAGCACCTGCCAGATGGGCGATGCTGAGAACACGTAAGTTGAAGGATAAAGCAAAGAATTAAAGGGATGGAGAAAAGCCCACTGAACTGAAGACCAGGAAGTCACCGGGGACTTGAGAAAAGTTTTGGTGATGTAGGAAGGAATAGAATTACAGATAACTAGGGATTTGATTTGGGGTGGTCCGGGGAAGGTGGGTGCTATGGTTTGAATGTGTCCCCTCCAAAAACCTGGTGTTGCCAGTGTGATAGTATTAAGATGTGGGGCCTTTAAGAGGTGATTAGAACATGAGGGTTCCTCCTGCAGGATGGGTTAAGGTCCTTATAAAAGAGGCTTCATGTAGCATTTGGCCACTTGCCCTTCCCCCTTCCTCCATATGGGAACATAGCATTTCTCCACTCCAAAGAATGCAGCAATAAGGTGACATCTTGGAAGCAGAGAGCAGCCCTCACCAGATACTGAACCTGCTGACACCTTGACCTTGATCTTGGACTTCACAGCTGCCAGAACTGTGAGAAATGATTTTTTTTTTTTTTTTTTTTTGCTAGAGTGCAGTGGTATGATCTTGGCTCACTGCAACCACCACCTCCTGGGTTCAAGCGATTCTCCTGCCTCAGGCCATCGAGCGGCTGGGACTACAGGCACATGCCACCATGCCCAGCTAATTTTTTGTATTTTTAGTAGAGAAGGGGATTCACCATGTTGGAGACCAGGCTGGCCTCCAACTCCTGACCTTGTGAGCCACCTGCCTCGGCCTCCCAAAGTGCTGCAATTACAGGCATGAGCCACCACACCCAGCCTAAAATGGCACGTTTTAAAAAGTTTTATTGGCTTTAAAGTGTAACTAATGAATTAAATAAATAAGAGATAAACTAAAAGAATAAAACAAAGTATAAGAATTTGTTGGAGGCCTCAGTGAGGCAGCTCATGCCTATAATCCACCATTTTGGGAGCCTGAGGCAGGAGGGTCACTCAAGGCCAGGAGTTGAAGACCAGCCTGAGCATCATAGTAAGAGCTCGTCTCTCTACAAAAAAAATAAAATAACAAAATCAGCCAGGCGTGGTGACACATGCCTATAGTCGCAGCTGTTCAGAGGCTGAAGTGGGAAGTCTGCTTGAGCCTGGGAGGTCAAGGCTACAGTGAGCCACAATTGTACCACTGCATTCCAGCCTGGGTGACAGAGTGAGAACTTGACTCAAAAAAAAAGTTGTTAGAGATGGAATTTGTTGTAGTCTTTTTTTTTTTTAGAGATGGAGTCTCACTCTGTCGCCCAGGCTGGAATACAGTGGCATGATCTCAGCTCAATGCAACTTCTACCTTCTGGGTTCAATCAATTCTCCTGCCTCGGCCTCCCAAGCAGCTAGGATTACAGGCACCTGCCACTCTTGGCTAATTTTTGTATTTTTAGTAGAGATGGGTTTTCACCATGTTGGCCAGGCTGGTCTCAAACTCCTGACCTCTAGTAATCCACCCACCTCAGCTTCTTGAAGTGCTGGGATTACAAGTAGAAGACACCATGCCCAGCCTTTTTTTTTTTTTTTTTTTTTTTTTTTTTTGAGATGGAGTCTTTCTCTGTCTCCAGGCTGGAGTGCAGTGTTACCAGGCTGGAGTGCAGTGGCGTAATCTCGGCTCACTGCAACCTCTGCCTCCCGGGTTCAAGCAATTCTCCTGCCTCAGCCTCCCAAGTAGCTGGGACTACGAGTACACACCACCATGTCCAGCTAATTTTTGTGTTTTTAGTACAGACAGGGTTTCACCATGTTGGCCAGATGATCTTGATCTCTTGACCTCTCAGCCCACCTCAGCCTCCCAAAGTGCTGGGATTACAGGTGTGAGTCAGTCGCCACGTGCAGCCTTTTTTTTTTTTAGACGAAGTCTCGCCGTATTGCCAGGCTGGAGTGCAGTGGCACAATCTTAGCTCACTGCAACCCCGGCCTCCTGGGTTCAAGCGATTCATCTGCCTCAGCCTTTCAAATAGCTGGAACTATGGGCGTGCACCACCACACCCAGCTAAATTTTTTTGTATTTTTTTTTCACTATGTTGGCCAGGCTGGTCTTGAACTCCTGACCTCTTGATCTGCCTGCCTCAGCCTCCCAAAGTGCTGGGATTATGGGCGTGAGCCACTGTACCTGGCCCCTTTATTTATTACTTTTTTTTAAGGTGAATTCAGCCCTGGCAGGCTCTTCCCTGGCAGGAACATTGGACGCCTCAGGTCTGCGGACCCTCCTGCCATGGCTCCCAAGTTTCTCTGTCCCAGGATCTAGCTGCAGGGGTCTGACCAGGCCCTGTTCCCTCTTCCGTGGTCTCGTCTCTGTTGGGGCCACCTGCTCTGGCATTTGGGACTTGCCTCCTCTTTCATCTGTCTTGTCAGGCCTTTTCTAGCTGTCATCAGCTTGAGACATGATTCACATACCATCAAATCCACCCTTTCAAAATGTACAGTTTTGTGGTTTTTAGCATAGTCACAAGGTTATACAACCATCAATACTATCGAATTCCATAACATTTTTACCACCCGAAAAAGGACCCAAAGGCTAGAGACCCATTAGCAGTCACCGCTTCTCATTTCCCCCTGGCCCTCACAAATCCACTTTCTGTCTCTATGGCTTTGCCTGTGTGAGTATTTCATCTGAATGGAACCACACAATATGTGGCCTTTGTATCTGGCTTCTTTCACTTAGCACAGCGTTTTCAAGGTTCATCCATGTGGTGTAGCATGTATCACTATTTCATTCCTTTTTATGTTCAAATAATATCCCATTTTATGGATAGTCCCCATTTTATCTGTTGTTGATGGACATTTGGGTTGTTTTCACTTTCTGGCTATTATGAAGAGTGCTGTGATCAACATTTGTATGTAAGTTTTGTTTTGATTTTTGGTATCTTTGAGACAGGGTCTTGCTGTGTTACCCAGGCTGGCCTCGAACTCCTGGGCTCAAGATACCCTCTGGCCTCAGCCTCCTGAGTAGTTGGCACTACAAGTGAGCCCCGCCGTACCTGGCTCGCGTACAAGGTGTGTGGCTGTGTGTGCAGTTCTCTGGGCGTGAACCTGGGAGTGGAATTGCTGGGCTGTATGGTAGCTCTACTTACGTCCTGAGTGGCTGCAAACTCTTCTACAGCAGCTGCGTTTCACATCCCCCCCAGCAATGCGTGAGGGTTGCAATTTCTCCCACCCTCCCTGACACTTGACATTTGTCTCTCTGGATTCCATCATCAGTTTCATAAGGGAGAATTCTATCCTAAAACATGTCCTCCCCGTCCACATGTGACTGCCAAGTCTTCCTTCCTCCTCAGTGGACATTTTGTCTATTCCTGTAGTCACCATTCCCTGCTCTCCGACTTTTTTTTTTGAGACAGAGTCTTGCTCTGTTACCCAGCCTGGAGTGCAGTGGGGCAACCTTGACTCACTGCAACCTCCGCCTCCCGGGTTCAAGTTATTCTCCTGCCTCAGCCTCCTGAGTAACTGGGATTACAGGTCCCCACCACCACGCCCAGCTAATTTTTGTATTTTTAGTAAAGATGGGATTTTACCATGTTGTCCAGGCTGGTCTTGAACTCCTGACCTCAGGTGATCTGCCCACCTGGGCCTCCCAAAGTGCTGGGATTCCAGACATGAGCCATCCCACTCAGCCTTCTCTCCCACTTTCTCACCATCAGGCCCCATTTCCATGCATAGAGCCTTCCTCACAAAAAGTCCCCATAGCTTCACAGCCAGGCCTTCGCTTTGGCCATTGCCTCCTCCAGGTAGCCCTCATGGCCTGTATGTGGACTTTCCTGTCACTGCTTATATTTGTCCCTGCCCAAATCTCATGTGGAAATGTAATTCCCAGTATTGGAGGAGGGTCCTGGTGGGAGATGTTTAGGTCATGGGGATGGATCCCACATGGATCCATGCTGTTTTCTCCATAGTGAGTTCTTGTGAGATCTAGTGTTTAAAAGTGTGTGGCACCTCCACACACCCTCTCTTGCTCCTGCTCTAGGAATGTGATGTGCCTGCATCCTCCTGCCATAAGTAAAAACTCCGGGAGGCCTTCCCAGAAGCCCAGCAGATGCTGGTGCCATACTTGTACAGCCTGCAGAACTGTGAGCCAATGAAACCTCTTTATCAATTACCCAGGCTCACGTATCTTTTTTTTTTTTTTTTTTTTTTTTTTGAGACAGAGTCTCACTCTGTTGCCCAGGCTGGAGTGCAGTGGTGTGATCTCAGTTCACTGCAACCTCCACCTCCCAGGTTCAAGCAGTCCTCTTGCTTCAGCCCCCTGAGTAGCTGGGATTATAGGTGTGCACCACCATACCCAGCTAATTTTTTTTTTAAGACAGGGTTTCACCTTGTTGTCAGGTTGGTCTCAAACTCCTGACCTCAGGTGATCCACCCTCTGAGACCTCCCAAAGTGCTGGGATTACGGGCGTGAGCCACCTCACCCAGCCTAATTTTCCTATTTTTAGTAGAGACAGGGTTTCACCATGTTGGCCAGGCTGGTCTCAAATTCCTGGCTTCACGTGATCTGCCTGTCCCAGCCTCCCAAAGTGCGAGGATTATAGGCACGATCCACAGCACCCAGCCTCAGGTATTTCTTTATAGCAATGCAAAATGACCTAACACAGTGCTCCTTTCACAAGCTCCTCTTTGAATCTCTAAAAGCAGCAAGAATCAGATCCTTGCCAATTTGGGTTTAGGGGAAATAAAAACAGCAGTGTTCAAGGATCTATTTTATCATCAGATATCCTCCGGATGTCCTCTAGAGGTCTTAATCCCACCCTCCTCTTAATCACCTTCATAAAAATTACATCATGATTGTACTTTATCAAAGTTGAATAGTTGCCCTCTGTTAATCTGGGTAGTAGCCTTCTTTACCAGACTGGAAGCACCTTGAGGGTAAGTGTATTAGTCAGTTCTCATGCTGCTCATAAAGACATACCCGACTAACTTATAAAAAAGAAAACTTGTAACGGACTCACAGTTCCACGTGGCTGAGGAGGCCTCACAAACTTGGTGGAAGTTGCAAAGCACATCTCGTATGGCCACGGCAGCAGACAAAACAGACTGAGAGCTAAGTGAAAGGGGAAACCCCTTATCAAACCATCAGATCTCGTGAGACTTACTCACTACCAGGAGGACAGTATGGGGAAGACCGCCCCCATACTGTTCAATTATCTCCCACAGGATCCCTCCCACAACAGGTGGAAATTCTAGGAGCTATAATTAAAAATGAGATTTGACAGGGGACACAGCCAAATCTTATCAGTGGGGATCCCGTCTTGCTCTCTTTGTGCCAAGGATAGTAGATGCTCAATTAATGTATTGAAATAGCTTTTGTTGAAAAAAGTTTTAAGTGTAGTGTTCCACCAAAATTAAAAAAAAAAAATTCTCGAAAAGTAAAATGCATCGTAACTTGTATACAGCATGCAATTTTTATGTCTTTATGTATATGTGGCAACGCTACAGCATGGCTGTTTGAACCCAAAATTCCTCACGGCTTTCCTCAGAACCCCAGGGCACCAATGAGAATACTGAGTGAGACAGCCTAAGCCAGTCTGCTAAACACTGGAGGTGAGCCTTGAGTCACAGTGCCCCACCCGGTCAGATCAGTGCTTCCCCCCATCCCAGCGCTCACAGTCCTGGCTCATCATTTCACCATCTAAAAAGAAAAGAGCATGGCCACTGTCAGAGCTTGTTAGCCTGTATCTGTGCTGCAGATGAGCAGCATTTCAAGTCGTCTTGAGTAAAGTCTATGTTGCTGGCAATAGTTGTGTTATCCTGACTTCTCTTCCCCAAGACCTGCTCTCTGTAAGAGATGTGTTATGAAATGCTGTCAAGTCTTGCTTCTCCCTTTCTTTCCTTTGGGAGCACCCAGCCAATGGAAGCCTCACAGGTGCAGGCAGTCAGCGATCAGAAGATGCTCCACAGGTGCCTCCCCCAGGCTTCCAATAACCAACTGCTCACATACACGCTCTGGAACCCAGGTGAGGCAGGAAAGGACATCATACATCCCACAGGTTCGGTGTCCACAGCCTTTTAGCTTCTAACTAGAGCGGGGGCTCTCTACCTTTATGGCTGGGCAGCAGCAGCATAACCTAGGAGCCTACCAGAAATGCAAATCCCTGAACCCCACCTTTCCTACTGGGGTAGGGCCCAGCAATCTGCACTTGGCCAAGTGTTCTAGGTGATGGGAGACTCGCTCAAGTGTGAGAACTGCTAACTGGAGTTAGTTAGTTCAGAGAGAGCTCCACCCCAGCAGTCCCTAACAGGGTGGAAGGGTGCTCCCTGTTTCCGAAGCCAGAAGACAGAGAATAGAGGAGACCTCCCTTCAGGTTCACGCGAGTGAGGGCTCCTCTGGCAACTGGCTAAGGGCTTCTTTGGAAGCTGCACGGATGGCGCAGGTAGACAATATTGTTCCCAACAGCCTCACGTGGGGCGTGGGCACCCCGCTTCTCCAGCACAGAGATTCATGTAACTTCCGTTTTTCCCTCTGATACTTATGAAAGCCTGAGTCCTGAGTTGCAGCCTCCCTTAGCGAACTTCATGAATCCTTGCCAACCAGGCCACCTACAGCGTCATTATAATTCCAACAAACTAGAACACGCCCAGAGATGCTGCCTAGATAGTATCAGCTTTGGGCTCAGAATGGAGACAACAGTGCAGGGGCAGGGGAGGGGCAGGAAGAGCCAGGAAGACAGAGCTGGAGGAAGGGATGGAGTGCTCAGGGAGTCGCAGGTGGCGTCCGCACTTACAAAATGCTGGCTTTTACATTTGGAGAATTTCGGCCTCTGGAGCCGAGGAGAAAGAACTGCAGTTCACTTCTTTGGCATCTCCTTCCAGGGCCAGGGAGATCCTAGAACGCCAGTTGAATGCCCATGGCAAGTTCCTGGTACCAGTTCTATTACTTGGGGCCAGCCAAATTTAAACAAATAGAGTGTGGAGTGAAGGAAGGAGAAGAGTCAGGTGAAATAGGAAAAAAGGAGGGACAGCCAGGTGCAGTGGCTCTCGCCTGTAATCCCAGCACTTTGGGAGGCCGAGACAGGTGGATCACTTGAGGTCAAGAGTTCAAGACCAGCCTGGCCAACATGGTGAAACCCCATCTCTACTAAAAAATATAAAAATTAGCTGGGCGTGGTAGTGTACACCTGTAAACCCAGCTACTTGGGGGGCTGAGGCAGGAGAATCGTTTGAATCCAGGAGGCAGAGGTTGCAGTGAACTGAGATTTTTCCACTGCGCTGCAGCCTGGGCGACAGAGCAAGACTCCACCTTAAAAATAAAAGAAAAAAGAGGCCGGGTGCGGTGGCTCACACCTGTAATCCCAGCACTTTGGGAGGCCGAGGTAGGCGGATTACCTGAGGTCAGGAGTTCGACTAGCCTAGCCAACATGGTGAAACCCTGTCTCTACTAAAAATATAAAAATGAATGAATAAATAAATAAATAAAAAGGGACTGGCAGATTTGCCCCCTTTGACCTGCATCCAGCCATTTCACACTCAGCTGCTTCTTGCCATCTGCTTGCAGGACTGGCACGTCAGAGCAGTCGTGACCATCTTAGCATCCTCGGAGCCTGTGGCTAATTCAAATCAGACAGAGTCAGACTGCTGAGAAGAAAATGATAGAAACAAAGTATTTATTATTTTCCTTTTTTTTTTTTTTTTGAGACGGAGTTTCGCTCTTGTTACCCAGGCTGGAGTGCAATGGCGCGATCTCGGCTCACCGCAACCTCCGCCTCCTGGGTTCAGGCAATTCTCCTGCCTCAGCCTCCTGAGTCGCTGGGATTACAGGCACGCGCCACCATGCCCAGCTAATTTTTTGTATTTTTAGTAGAGGCGGGGTTTCACCATGTTGACCAGGATGGTCTCGATCTCTTGACCTCGTGATCCACCCGCCTCGGCCTCCCAAAGTGCTGGGATTACAGGCTTGAGCCACCGCGCCCGGCCTTATTTTCCATTTAAAAAAAAGGAAATAGTGCCCAAGAGAGGAACGTTCCTAAGGAAACCCAGCGCTTCTTGCTGTGTCTTCTCTAAATGACGAACCCCCTTTGGCAAAAGAAAACAATTAATGCAACTAGAACTGCCTTGTGAGAGCAAAGTTTAATTCTAACCCAGAATTATAGTAATTGTTGAAAGTTCTATGAATTCCACCATACTGTGTAGGAATTATTACTCAGACTTTTCCCACCCTATAACTCCTGAAAAACCAAAGTGGTAAACCACATCTGGCATAACTGAGGAAGTAAAGTACATTTCCTGATCATCAACCATCACGGAAAAGCACACTTAATTTGCATCTCAAGTCGTCTGGAGTCAAGTCTACGTTGCTGGCAATAGTTGTGTTAACCTGACTTCTCTTCCCGTAACAGAGATACGGGATATGCTGTGAAATGCTGAAATGCTGTCACTTAAGTCTTGCTCCTCCCTTTCTTTCCTTTGGGAGCACCCGGCCAGTGGAAGCCTCGCAGGTGCAGGCAGTCAGCGACGTTGTGGGCGATATAGTAGAGGTTCAGCATGGCCGCTGGGCTGAGAATGTCCACTTCCGGTTTCTTCTGTTTCTTCCCATGAGACTTGCCCTGGCCTTTTCCTTTTTTCCCTTTACCTGGCTTTCAAAGACAAATATAAATATGGAAGGAGGGAAGTTAGTTTTTCATTTTATTTTATTTTTTTTTTTCAGATGGAGTTTCACTCTTGTCACCCAGGATGGAGTGTAATGGCACAACCTTGGCTCACCTCCACCTCCACCTCCTGAGTTCAAGCGATTCTTCTGCCTCAGCCTCTGGAGCAGCTGGGATTACAGGCATGCGCCACCATGCCCTGCTCATTCTATATTTTTTGTAGAGACAGGGTGTCTCCATGTTGGTCAGGCTGGTCTCAAACTCCTGACCTCAGGTGATCCACCTGCCTCAGCCTCCCAAAGTGCTTGGATTACAGGTGTGAGCCACTGGGCCCGGCCTCTTTTTTTTAAGACAGAGTTTCACTCCCACTATCCAGGCGGGAATGCAGTGGCATGCTGTCAGCTCACTACAACCGCCAAATCCTGGGCTCAAATGACCCTCCTGCCTCAGCCTCCCAAGTAGCTGGGATTACAGGCACCCACCACAGCTGGCTAATTTTTGTATTTTTAGTAGAGTCAGGGTTTCACCATGTTGGGTAGGCTGGTCTCTTCCTGCCTCGGCCTCCAAAAGTGCTGAGATTACAGGTGTGAGCCACCGCACCAGGTCGAGTTAGTTTTTATAAACTTGATATCATTTTCAGTATTTCTGTATTGAACAAGAAAAAAATTCCTAAAAAGAAATGAGTGAAAACAGCAGCCACACCAGTTTGCATTGTCTGTCTTCTCTAAATGACAAACCCCTTTGGCAAAAAAAAAAAACAATTAATGCAACCAGGACTGCCTTGTGAAAGCAAAGTTTAATTCTGACCCAGAATTATGATAATTCACATGCAATCTAATTTGCATGGAAGTCACATGCAATCTAATTTGACAAGTGTTTATTAAGCCCCCAGATTAAAAGAGACCCAACCTAATGCAGAGTGTGGCCCTCGTTCAAATTCTTATTTGAACAAGCTGCAAAAAGATGTTTTTGAGTTAATAAGGGAAATCTGATAATGTCAAAGAATTATTAGTAATTCTATGAGGTCTGATAATGGCATCGGATGATAGAAGGAAATGTTTGCACGCTTCTGAAGCGCACACTGAAGTCTGCAGGGATGAAATGAAAGGAGGCTTTAAAACACTGCAGCTCCCCCACTGTCCCTTGCCCAGAAAAAACAGAAAGCAAGTGTGGCAAAATCCTAATCATTCCTGAGTCTGAGAACTGGACATATGAGGATTTACTTCACAATTCTATTTTCGTTTATGTTTGGAAATTTTCGTAATAAACATTAAAACAAGTTTGATAATCAGGATGCAAATATATATTGTGGCATTTGTTTCAGAAGTAGTCTCTACCTCATCAAGCAGTCATGAGACACAAAGATAAGATACCAAGCACAATGTCTGATATGAAAGAAATAATAAATGATGATTTTCATTACTTTCCTTTCTTTTTTTTTTTGGATATAGGGTCCTCCTGTGTCACCCAGGCTGGAGCGCAGTGGCACAAACTCAGCTTACTGTAACCCTGATCTTCCAGGCTCAAGCGATCCTCCTACCTCAGCCACCCAAGTAGCTGGGACCACAGGCGTGAGCCACCACATTTGGCTAATTTTTTTATTTTTGAGTAGAGGCGGTCTCGCTATGTTGTTAGGCTGCTCTTGAACTCCTGGGCTCAAGCGAGCCTCCCATCTTGGCCTCCCAAAGTGCTGGGACTATAGGCTTGAGCCACTGTGCACAGCCTGGGCCATTATCTTTAATACCACCAATCCTCAGAGCTGTATTTCAAGGTAGGTAGGTGGGTATTATTCCTGCCTTCAAAAATGGAAATGTAGGGGCTCCGTGAGGTTACCCAGCACATGAAAGCCCATGTCCACCAGGCTTGGTGTCTTTTCTCCTCCTATGACTGCCCCAGAAGGTTGGTGTTCTCTGGGAAAATGAATGAATACCATACTAAACTGGAAATAAACTTTACATTTTGAGCTTATCAACTTGTTTTTCATGGATTGTGCTTTTGTCATATCCAAGAAATCTTTGCCTAACCCAAGTGACAAACATCTATATTTTCTTCTAGAAGTGTTATAGTTTTTGGTTTTACATTTATATTTGCTAGATAACTGAGTTGAACTTCTCCATGTCCTCTGACTCACACATCCAGAAAATAACAGATGGCAGTATATTATTAAAAAGTGTCTCTTGTGGCCAGGCGAGGTGGCTCACGCCTGTAATCCCAGCACTTTGGGAGACCTAAGCAGGCGGATCACCTGAGGTCGGCAGTTTGAAACCAGCCTGAACAACATGGAGAAACCCGCGTCTCTACTAAAAATACAAAATTAGCCAGGCATGGTGGTGCATGCCTATAATCCCAGCTACTCAGGAGGATGAGGCAGGAGAATCTCTTGAAGCCAGGAGGCTGAGGTTGCAGTGAGCAGAGACCACATCATTGCACTCCAGCCTGGGCAACAAAGAGTGAAACTCCATCACATAAAAAAAAGTGTCTCTTGTAGGCAAGGGAGAGGAGAGGAAGGTATAAGTGTTCAAGGACACTGGCAAGGGCTAAACATTTCTATAAAATACATGTCCTGTTCAAAGCATTTCAGCCAAAAAATGTCCCAAGCTAAACAAAGAGGAACATAGTTTATGTGTTAAAACTACTGAAATTCATTTTTGCTAGGTGAAATGGAGTACATTCCTATATACAGAATCCGAGAATGAAGATGAGACATACCTTGCAATGCAGTTGCCTGGCTTCTCTGAGAGAATCTAAATGAAAATCCTATGTAACTGCATTCTCCTGGCAAAACCACCCCATCAGGTATGGCATGTACATTTTACCAGAAACTCTTAAAGACTTTGGGTCTTGATTTTCTTTATGACCTTATACTTTTTCGCATACCAACCACACTTGACTTAATATATGTGTTTTAATATTTAAAATGGTTTGGGACCTAAAATTTACATAAAAGTTTGATATTTTTGGCCGGGCACGGTGGCTCAAATTTGTAATCCCAACATTTTGGGAGTCCAAGGCAGACAGATGACAAGGTCAGGAGTTTGAGACCAGCCTGGCCAATATGGTGAAATTCCATCTTTACTAAAAATACAAAAATTAGCCGGGCATGGTAGTGGGTACCTGTAGTCCCAGCTACTTGGGAGGCTGAGGCAGGAGAATCACTTGAACCCAGGAAGCAGAGGTTGCAGTGAGCTGAGATCACGCCACTGCACTCCAGCCAGGCAGCAGAGTGAGACTCCATTTCAAAAAAAAAAAAGTTTGACATTTTTATTTGAAGTTCTCATCTTACTGTAAAAATTAGCAAACTGATTCTATGTTCATATGAAAATATGGACAATTCATAAGGAAACGCAAAGGACGTGAGATAAAGGTTTAACATTGTTATTCAAAATTCTCATCTTTTTGTAGAAGATTCCAAAATTCATATGGAAAAGCAAAGGATTCTGAAATAAAGAACCAGCCAGGTGCAATAGCTCATGCCTGTAACCCCCCGCACTATAGGAGACGGAGGCAGGGGGATCACCTGAGGTCAGGAATTTGAGACCAGCCTAGTCACTACGGTGAAACCCGGTCTCTACCAAAAAATACAAAAATTAGCTGAGCATGGTGGCATGCACCTGTAATTCCAGCTACTCGGGAGGCTGAAGCAGGAGAATCACTTGAACCCGGGAGGCAGAGGTTGCAGTGAGCTGAGATTGCACTCCAGCCTGGGTGACAGAGTGAGACTCTGTCTCAAACTCTGTCTCAAAAAAGAACAAAATTGGCAGACTAATACTACCTTATTTCAAAAATTATTATAAACCTACTGTAAAAAGATGGTGTGGTAGTGGTGTCAAGACAGGCAACTAGAACAACGGGACAGAATAGAGTCCAGAAATAGATCTATGCGAATTTGATCAACTAATTTCAACAAAGTATCGGTGGAACAAAGAAGACCTTTTCAACATGTGGTGCTGGAATAACGAATATCCATTTGCAAAACAATGAACCTTAACCCATAGTTGCATCATATATAAAAACTAACTCAAAATAGATAATAGAACTAAATATAAAACCAAAAACTATAACACTTCTAGAAGAAAATATAGAAGATGTTTGTTACCTTGGATTATTAGGGAAATATTTATTGGATATGACATTAAAAGCACAACTCATGAAAACAACTTGATAAACTCACCATCAGCATTTAAAACTTTTGCTCTTCAAAAGATATTAAGAGAATGAAAAGCCAAGCATCAGACTGGGGGAAAATATCTGCAAATCACATAACTCATAAAGTCCTATATGGGGAACAAAAAACTCTCAAAACACAATAGTAAGAAAACCACTCAATAAAACGTATTCAAAGATTGAATAGACCCTGTCCCAAAGAAGATATACACATGGCAAGTAAGCACATGAAAAGATACTCAACATGAACTCATTAGTGAAACGCAGTGAAAACCAGGAGGCACCACCACATACCTTTTGGAATGGCTCAAGTCAAAAATACTGATCCTACTAAGTATTGGTGAAGAAGAAACTTAAACTCTCATGCACTGCTGATGGAAATCTAAAATGACAGAACCACTTTGAAAAACAGTTTGCAGTCTCTTTAAAGAGTTAAACACAGGCCGGGTGCGGTAGCTCATGCCTGTAATCCCAGCACTTTGGGAGACCAAGGCGAGCAGATCACAAGGTCAGTAGTTCGAGACCAGCCTGGCCAATATGGTGAAACCTGATCTCTACTAACAATACAAAAAATTAGCTGCATGTGGTGGCATGTGCCTGTAATCCGGGCTGCTCAGGAGGTTGAGGCAGGAGAATTGCTAGAACCCGGGAGGTGGAGGTTGCAGTGAGATGAGATTTTGCCATTGCACTCCAGCCTGGGAAACAGAGCAAGACTCCGTGGCAAAAAAAAAAAAAAAGAAATTAAAACAAAAAAGTTAAACACATGTCTACCATATAACCCAGGCATTCCACTCCTGAGGTGGAAATAAAAGGATATGTTCATTCGAAGACTTTTACATGAGTGTTCACAGTAGCTTTATTTGTAATAGCTAAAACCTGGAAACAGGCTGCACGCAGTGGTTCATGCCTGTTATCCCAATGCTTTGGGAGGCCAAGGTAGGAGGATCGCTTGAGCCCAAGAGTTCAAGATCAGTCTGGGCAACAAAACAGGATCCCATCTCTCTCTCTATTTTTTAAAATTAGGTGTGGTGGTGGTATGCATCTGTAGTTCCAGCTAAGATGGGAGGATCAACTGAGCCCAGGGAAGTCAAGGCTGCAGTGAGCCATGATCATGTCACTGCATTCCAGCCTGGGTGACAAAATGAGACCCTGTCTCAAAAAAAAAAAAAAAGAATCCAAAAGCCCAGCAGCAGGTGAATGGATACTCCATGGTATAACCATACAATGGAACACTACTCAGCAATAAAAAAGAATAATTACTGATGCATGCAACAATGTGGATGAATTTCCAAATAATTATGCAAGTAAAAAAGTCAGCAAAGTAAAAAAAAAAAAACAAACATAATGTATGATTGCATATATATAAAATCTTAGAAACTATAATCCAGAGAGAGGGTAGACCAGTCGTTGCCTGGGAGGCTTGGGAGGGAGTCGGGGTGCTGAGAGGGGCAAGAGAGAAAGGTGGATTACCAAAAAACGGGGCGATGGCTGTGTTTATAATCTTGATTGTGGTGATGGCTTAATGAAGGCACACATCTGCCAAACTGATCAAAGTGTGCTTCATTTTTATTTATTTTTTGAGGCAGGTCTCACTCTGTTGCCCCGGCTGGAGTACAGTGGCGCGATCTCCCAGGCTCAAGCAATCCTCCCACCTCAGCCTCCTGAGTAACTATGACTACAGATTTGCACCACCATGCCCCACTAATTTTTTCTACTTTTTGTAGAGATGAGGGTCTCACTATGCTGCCCAGGCAGGTTTTGAACTCCTGAGCTCATGCTATCCTCTTGCCTCAGCCTCCCAAAATGCTGGGATTACAGGCATGAGCCACTGTGCCCAAAGTATGGATTTTAAACATGTAAAATGTATTGTATATACATTCCACCTCAATAAATCTGTTAAGAAATTATTACATGGGAATAAGAAATGTTTTGTTTCTGGGTCCATCCATTCCTTGGGTTGGTTCAGTGCAACTTTGTGGCTCTTGACTGTTTCTGGTCTCAGAAAATGCAGCTTCCAACTTAAAACCCTCCAAACTCCTTAAGGAAGACCACTTGACTCCAGCCACATGGGACTTTCTTCCAGTTCCCAACACTCCAAGCTTCTCCCTGTGCAACGTTCGCTCTTCCTGCACACCTTCTAATTGAAGGGGCAGAATTCATTGCTTCTCTTTATGCTAGCCTCTGCTCAAATACCACCTTTTCAGAAAAACCTCCCTGACAGGCCGGATGCCATGACGCATGCTTGTAATCCCAGCACTTTGGGAGCCTGAGGCAGGCGGATCACTTGAGGTCAGGAGTTTGAGACCAGCCTGGCAAACATGGTGAGACCCTGTCTCTACTAAAAATATCATAATTAGCTGGGCATGGTGGTGCCTGCCTGTAATCCCAGCTACTTGGGAGGCTGAGGCAGGAGAATCGCTTGAAATCTGGGAGGCTGAGGTTGCACCATTGCATTCCAGCCTGGGCAGCTCCAGAGAAACTCCATCACCAAAAAAGAGAGAAACTCCATCACCAAAAAAAAAAAAAAAAAAGAAAAACCTCCCGACACTGTCTATACTCTGTCTATAACTGGAGCAACCACATAATTTACTGCCCAAACCAAGACACTTCAACAAATATAAACAAATATAAACTGACACTGTCCCAGGCTGGGGATGGGGGGACGTACAGCGGTCTCTCTGTCTTTAACAGTTTCCCAACAACCCCCGTAAAGTCACTTTCCATCCCATTGCCGTCAGCACTTTTCCCTAGTTAATAGTAATTGTTTATGTTTCTTGTTTGTTTCCCTCACAAGAGATTCTATGAATTTACCACTGAATTCCCCAGCCTACACCAATATCTGGCACACTGCAAGGATGCATACATATTTGCTGAGTGAATGAATACATCGCAACCGAGATGCAATGCAGGAACAGGATTTCGAAAGCAAATATGGATTTTTGCTTTTCTGAGTTTTAAGATCCCTCCTTCTTTCATTCAACAAATATTTAACAAATATCTACTGTGTACCCAGGCCCTGTATTAGATGGGGAGCCAAGGAGATCTCAAGGTGCTTACAGTCCAGTGAGGTCTGAGAAAGACAGTCACCTAATCACAAACACATCTACTCACGACCCATGCTGTGAAGAAATGGCCCCATTGGCTGGACGTGGTGGCTGATACCTGTAATCCCAGCACTCTGGGGGGCCAAGGCTGGCGGATCACTTGCACCCAGTTTGAGACCAACCTGGGCAAGATGATGAAATCCCGTCTCTATAAAAATGTAAAAAATTAGCCAGGGGCAGTGGCTTATGCCTGCAATGAGAGGTGGCTCAGCACTTTGAGAGGCCAAGGCGGGTGGATCACAAGGTCAGGAGTTCGAGACCAGCCTGGCCAATATAGTAAAACTCCGTCTCTACTGAAAATATAAAAATTAGCCAGGTATGGTGGCAGGCACCTGTAATCCCAGCTACTCAGAAAGCTGAGGCAGGAAAATCACTTGAACCTTGGAGGCGGAGGTTGCAGTGAGCCGAGATTGCATCACTGCACTCCAACCTGGGTGACAGAGCAAGACTCCATCTCAAAAAATTTTTTTTTTCTAAATTAGCAGGGCTCAGTGGCATACACTTGTAGTCCCCACTACTCCGGAGGCTGAGGTGGAAGGACCCTTTGGGCTCAGGAATTCAAGGCCAAAGTGAGCTACATATGGCACCACTGCACTCCAGCCTAGGCAACAAGGCAAGACCCTATCTCTAAAAAAATAAACAAAAACAAATAAATTAATAAAGAAAGGCCCATAATGCCTATAATACATGATGGTATAACAGCAAAGCATGGGCAAGGGCTGACCTAGTCTGGGACATTAAAGGAAGGGTTCCCTGAGTGGCCTGTGGGCTGAGGGTAGGGAATTCCAAGGCAAACAGCCTACACAAAGGCTCTGAGGCTGGAGGGAAGGTGAGCAAAGAGACTGAAACCCAGAAAAAGCCAATGTGGCCAGCCCACAGGCAACCAAAAGGGCCAGTGAGAGCAGCTGAGTCAGGAAAGGTAGGCAGGGTGCTGCTCTGGCTTGCAGGCTCTGTGCACTAATGTGTTTGACCTTCATTCAAGGAGCACGCATTAATTGGCATTTGCTTAAATGGCTATGTACAGCATTCTGCCTCAGTTCCCTGGGCCCTGAAAGAAATGGCAATTGCCTGGGCACAGTGGCTCACGCCTGTAATCCCAGCACTTTGAGAGGCTAAGGTGGGCAAATCCCTTGAGCCCAGGAGTTTGAGACCAGTTGGCCCACATGGCGAAACCTTGTCTCTATTAAAAATACAAAAATTAGCCGGGCATGGTGGTGCACACCTGGGGTCCCAGCTACTTGGGAGGCTGAGGCAGAAGGATTGCTTGAGCCTCAGAGGTAGAGGATTGCAGTGAGCTGTGATCACTCCACTGTACTCCAACCTGTGTGACAAAGCAAGACCCTGTCTCAAAAAAAATAAAAATAGCAACCATGGAATGATTAAATTTAAACCAAGAAATTTTACTTAATCATTTTACACGAAACAAACTGGAAACAACACAGAAACTTAACAATGACATTTCTACACTAGAGTCAAATGGGGGTGAGGAGTAAGGCTTTCCAAGAAAAAACAGCCAAAGCACCAGAGGTGAGGTACAAAGGGCTGTGGGCGCTGGGGAAACAGAAGGCACGGTCCTTCTGAGCCAAGTCTCAAAGAAAACGGATCAAGACAGGGAAGGCGCAAGGGGCTTCCAGAAGAATGCAGATTTAGTGTGGGATGAGGGGTTTTTGGTTTTGTTATTGTTTAGTAGAGAGAATAAGGCAGAGAAAGCTCGAGGTTGAGGCCCCTTTAGCACGTGCTCTGTGCACCCAGCTGTAGCGTGCAGTACTTGGTTTAGCAGACAATGGTGCCTCCCTAGGACTTGGGGCAGGAGCTGGAACGTCACAGCCCTTCTGGAAAGAACAGCGAGGGTGGGAAGGAGGTCGCAAGTGACTGGAAGAGGGCTGAGGAACAGGAACGCTGTTGGCAGGAAGGTGGTGGCACCAGGGCTCACTCTCTACTTCCTGAGTCTGCAGAGCAGCAGAGTCCCGCGCGGGGACTCAGGGTGGCCGCGGCAGCTAAGAGCCTGGACCCGTCACAGTGGGCATGGCCTTGAGCCCTGGGGTCCCACACCACGGTACCACACCCCCACCCGCCTTTATTTCCCACATCAGCCGTCTGGGGGTGAGGACTGCTCAACAGGACCACGACCTAGAACCCGGAAAGAGGGCTCGCCTGACTCCGGCTGCTGCTGCTGCACCCCTGGCAGGAGCGGACTGCCGGGCACCCCCTGTTCCCGCATCTTTTCGCCAGGCGTTGAGGTCGCCCCTAGGGAGAGGCAGTGACCTCGGCGCCCGCGCCTCTCTGGGACAGCCTGGGGCTCCACGGCGCGCGCCCGGGCCCCCTGTACTTCAGGGAGGCGGGGATTACCATGGCGATCCCTTTCTCAGCCGAGCTGGCTGCCGTGGCATAGACTCCCGATCCCGAAGCCCTTCGCATCCACCGGGGCCGCTGCCCCAGCGCCCGTTCCCGCCGCGCCCCCGGCCCCTTTTCCGACCTCCTCGGGGAACAGCCGCGGGCCCGGCCTCGGCACGCCTCCCAGGGGTCGCTGGGAGGGGCGCGGCTGGCTGAGGGGGCAGCCAGTTGCGGAGTCGCCTGGACGCGAGGCGCCTGATCGCCCCACACCGCACCAGCGCCGCCGCACAGAGGCCGCGGGAGCTGTGCTCTAGGGGCAGGCGAGCGCTTCGGGGGCGGGGCCGCGCGCACAATCGCCGGAGGCGGGGCAGGGCCTCGCCGAATTACCGTTGCCACGGCAACGCGGCCGCGCGCGCGGGCTGGGCCATTACGTAGCGCGAGGCAGACCACGCCCTCCAGCTCTAGAAACCCGGGTTCGGCGCTGGAGTGTCTGGGTGGGAGCTGCCGGAGCTGCGTGCGCTGGGCGAGGGGCGGGCGCGGGCGGAGCTCCCACTGGGGTGGCGCTGGGGTGAGAGCGCAGGCTAGGCGGCTCACTCAGCCGACTTGGGAGAACTAATTGGAGAAACTCTTTTGGAAGACGAGCATAAGGACTGTGACGGTGAAGGGGGAATATAACGTGAAATGTTTGCAAAAGAGCCCGGTAAAGAGAGTCAGGGCCCGAGAGACTAAAGGGCTGGAGAGGGAGTTCATTTACAGATAGGATTGGGCGAGAAAGGTACAGCTCTGCCTCCAGCCTTGCTGGTTCCAGCCTCCCTCTCCTTAGGGGAAGGCTACACTTTGGGGGATATGACTCATTGTTTTTTTATGACTTGTCATTCCTTTTTTTTTGGAAAAACTCTGTCGTCCAGGCAGGAGTGTAGTGGCGCGATCTCGATTCACTGCAATCTCCACCTCCCGAGTTCCCAAGTTCAAGCCATTCTTCTGCCTCAGCCTCGCGAGTAGCTGGGACTACAGGCCCCCGCCACCACGACCGGCTAATTTGTATTTCCAGTAGAGATGGGGTTTCGCCATGTTGGCCAGGCTGGTCTCGAACCCCTGACTTCAGGTGATCCTCCGGCCTAAGCCTTCCAAAGTGCTGGGATTACAGACGTGAGTCACGGCGTCTGGCCTGTGATTCCTTTTTATTCAACAGTTGTTGAGCATCTGCCACATGCCTAACACTCTTCTAGGCCCTGGAAACTGAGCTCTGAATAAGGCAAAGTCCTTGGTCTTTTAAGGGGTGTTCTGAGGGAGGTGGTTGTGATGAAATGGAGGGCCTGGAGACATTAAAAGTGATAGGGACAATATGGCATACTGCATTAAATTCATGTGACCACTAGGTGCTCTTTTAGATTGGCGACTGGGGAAGTCCTCTTTAAAACAGATATGATGACAAGGAGCAGTCAATTATGCCAAAATGAGGGAGAGGAGGAGGAGACTAGACCAGGGAGCAGGAGTAGGGTCCTGGAAGGCTCTGCAAGGATCAGATGTTTTGTTTGCTTTCTCTTGAAAGATGAACTGGCTTTCAAAGGGGAGTGTTTATGTTCTCTGTTCTCATAGATATGCTTTCCCTAATCCTTCATTAACAAAGCAATCCCAACTTCCAACTACTTTCAATATGTCTGTGAGTTTTTCTTATGAGTCCATATGCCCTGGATACGGCAAATTCTCCTGCTCTCCACCTCTTCTCTGCTTGCCTCTGTCTTCATCCCTGGATGGGGCTGGCCCACCCCAGTGTCTTGCACTTTCTTTGGGTTATCTCATTTCTCCCAAGGTTACTCCTGTGAGATCACACCCAAATCTGTTCCAGCCCTGCTTTTCCTGACCTCCAGATCAGAGATTCAGAGTCCTGCTACAAGGACTCTGAATTGAGGTGGAATCCCACCCTGTCGCCCAGGCTGGAGTGCAGCATCATGATCTCTGCTCACCGCAACCTCCACCCGCTGGGTTCAAGCAATTCTCCTGCCTCAGCATCCCGAGTAACTGGGATTACAGGCGTGTGCTACCACACCCGGCTAATGTTTATATTTTTAGTAGAGATGGGGTTTCGCCCTGTTGGCCAGGCTGGTCTTGAACTCCTGACCTCAGGTGATCCGCCTGCCTTGGCCTCCCAAAGTGCTGGGATTACAGGCATAAGCCACTGCGCCTGGCCTCCTGCTATAAGTTTTAAAACTCAGCTGTCTTGAAAGTAGATCAGTGGTTAAGGTGTGCCATGATGGGGGAGGATTGACTCTGCAATGGGTTAAGAGGAAAATTCCAGAACGATGGAAATTCTTCATCCTGATTGTGGCGGTAGTTACACAGGTGCAGGGCTGGCTGCATTTGCATGGCTCAGAGCAAAATGAAAACAGGAAGAAGCAGGAAAAAGTGCCACTAAAGGTGCTACATTAGAAAGCTTTCCTTTTCTCTGCAGTCTCTAGCAACCTGTTATGCTGTTTTTATTTACTGTTTAATGTGTTTCCTTCAGTCCAGGAACACTCCCTTTCCTACCTATCTTCCCATAGCAGATGGGTGACCCTTGAGGGATTGCACCCTCTGTGCCGGGAGGTGCTTGGTACCATGACTGTGGTGGACAGGATGCTCACATGTCTCACTCTGTTTTGTTTTGTTTTTTTTTTTGAGATGGAGTTTCGCTCTTGTTACCCAGGCTGGAGTGCAATGGCGCGATCTCGGCTCACCGCAACCTCCGCCTCCTGGGCTCAGGCAATTCTCCTGCCTCAGCCTCCTGAGTAGCTGGGATTACAGGCACGCGCCACCATGCCCAGCTAATTTTTTGTATTTTTAGTAGAGACGGGGTTTCACCATGTTGACCAGGATGGTCTCGATCTCTTGACCTCGTGATCCACCCGCCTCGGCCTCCCACAGTGCTGGGATTACAGGCTTGAGCCACCGCGCCTGGCCTACATGTCTCACTCTGAATGTGCTGGGGTACTGCCATGCCCTGCCTTAGATGGGGGTGGGGGTGGGGGTAGGGTAGGGTGAGGGTGGAGATTGGGGGTTGCTCTGGGTGACAAGAGGTGAGACTCAGCAGGAGCTAAGATGCCAACCCCCTTCCCC
Organism: Sapajus apella; assembly: GCF_009761245.1. NCBI lineage: Eukaryota > Metazoa > Chordata > Mammalia > Primates > Cebidae > Sapajus > Sapajus apella. Next base: position 12,122,053 of record NW_022436947.1, read on the forward strand.
CAACATGCTCCATTTTCCCATTCAATTTTATTAACAAAACACAAATTCAAAGGTAAAGTTAAGGCCGCGCTCGGTGGCTCACACCTGTAATCCCGGTACTTTGGGAGGCTGAGGCAGGCAGATCATGAGGTCAAGAGATCAAGACCATCCTGGCTAACGTGGTGAAATCCTGTCTCTAAAAAAAAAAAAAAAAAAAAAAAAATTAGCCAGGTATGGCTGCACGTGCCTGTAGTCCCAGCAACTCGGGAGACTGAGGCAGGAGAATTGCTTGAGGCGGAAGTTGCAGTGAGCCAAGATCGTGCCATTGCACTCCAGCCTGGCCACAAAGTGAGACTCCGTCTCAAAAGAAAAAAAAAGGTAAAATTACTAAGAAATTTTCACACCATGAACTCAGAGCATTAACCCCCAAGCATGTGGCCCTTCTGAGAGTGGGACTCTGTGTGCCCACTGGGGTGAAACAGCCCATGAACCTGGCCCTGCACAGGTATATACATTTGTCAGAATTAAATTATATACTTCAAATGTGTACAGTTTACAATATATAAATTATAATTTGATAAGTTGATTTTGAAACTTCAACTCTTAGGAAACTTACCCTACCACATCTAAAATGAAACATGGCTGGGCGTGGTGGCTCACACCTGCAAGTCCTTTGGGAGGCTTGAGGCAGGTGGATTGCTTGAACTCAGGAGTTTGAGACCAGCCTGGGCAACATGGTGAAACCCCATCTATTAAAAAAAAATACAAAATTTACTGGGCATGGTGGCACATACCTGTGGTCCTAGCTACTTGGGAGGCTAAGGTGGGAAGATCACTTGAGCCCAGGAAGTCAAGATGGCAGGGAACTGTGATTGCACCACAGCACTCCAGCCTGGGTGACAGAGAAAGACCCTATCTCTAACTAAATAAAATCAAACACTTCTTATAGCAAATGTGCATCCTTCTGTTTTGGATGATGGCCTCAGCAGCCATATAGGTACCCACGCTAGGAACTGGTCACCTTTGATCCATGTCTCTCTCCTTATATCTAGAACACTCTCATCTGCATCTACTTGACGCTGCCTCCTGACTTCCTTTTTTTTTTTTTTTTTTGAGACAGAGTTTTGCTCCTTCACCCAGACTGCAGTCACTGCCGCCTTGGTTCAGGCAATTCTCCTGCCTCAGTTTCCAGAGTAGCTGGGATTACAGGCATGTGCTACCACGCCTGACTAATTTTTGTATTTTTAGTAGAGATGGGATTTTGCCATGTTGGCCAGGCTAGTCTCGAACTCCTGACCTCAGGTGACCCACCCGCCTTGGCCTCCCAAAGCGCTAGGATTACAGGCATGAGCCACCATACCCGGCTGATTTCCTTCCTTCCTTTCCTTTCCTTTCTTTTCTTTAATATATTTTTTTCTTTAATAGAGACGGGGGTCTCCCTGTGTTTCTCAGGCTAGTCTTGAACTCCTGGACTCAAGGGATCCTCTTGCCTCAGCCTCTGAATGTGCTTGGATTACAGGCATAAGCCACCACACCTGACCCTGACTTTTTAAAGCCTGTGGATGGTGCCACCTGCCCCCAATCACCCAGCTGCAAGCCTTTCAGTGTGCCCTCCTGCACTGCTTGCCAAGCCTCGCCTCTCTGGGGGACCGCCCTTCCGCAGCCACCTCTTCATCAGATCGCCACCCCACCCGGGCCTGTGCCATCTCTGGCCTGGGCTGCTGCCTCAGGCGTCTGCACTCCATCTAGTATTCTTTCTAAAGCACAGATTTAATCATGTCTCACCCATTTTCTCCTACAAAGAACTCCTTGGTATGGTATGAATATCTGTAGTCTTTCCGAATCTCACCTCCATACTTACCCTTGCTGGCCCCTCATGCCTTATTTTGGCCACTCTCCTCTGCCTCTGGGATTTGTGGTGCTCCGCACCTCCCAGCCTCTACTTATGTGGTCCGCTTTAGCTGGAGTGTTTTCTCCTCCTTGCTTATCATCAGAAGCCTGTTCAACCTTCAAGGCCCAGCACAAACTGTGAACTCATTAATCACTAACAATACTTTATGCCATTAAACTCAGCCTCAGCCTCTGGCATTGCATGAATCTGCACTCCAGTTAGAAAGAGGTTTCCTTGTCTTGTCCACATGAGCAGCCTCTTTTAGATTCCTCACTGTATGCCACAGCAGTAATGATAGACGTTAATGGAATAATTTTCATGGTTCATTGAGAAGTATTATTGCCTTCATTCTGCCAAGCCTAGAGACTTCATTCTCATTGATGTCTGAGCCTAAGTGAAGGCTGCTAGCCTCCCTTCCTTCTGTAAGTCCCCACATGTTTCTGAGGCATGCATTCTGCTCCTCGCCCATCCCGGCTAACATTATCATTACATGCCCGTCTGCCTCCTGCCACACTGTAGCTGGGGGATGATCTCAAAGTCCACTCCTCAGCCTGTACGCTTCTCCCTCAGTGTCCCCTCCCCTGCCGGCTCAGGGAGTCACATCAGAGCCTACTACTCTCGTGATGACACAGTCTCTGTGGTGAAGAATGGCTGCCTTCTGAGTCTGGTCCTCCGCCCCATCATTTCCTGTGCTTTGGCCATCTCCTGCCTTGCCCAGTCCCCATTGGCTGCACTGTTCTTTGTCCCCAGGCTCCTGCTCTTTGTCTCCTCTAACTCATTTTCATCCATCTAGAATGATACGTTCATCACTCAGGCCTAGGCATCCTTTGGAAATTCTCTTGTATCAATCCCTCCCTTGAGATCCCATTTCATCCTTTCATACTGCGGATTATAGCCAACACTGAAGGAGCGTCTGCCCAGCATTGTATTTTCACTTCACTGTAACCAGTGTGGTCATTTCTACTATGTTCTCCACCTTGTACATGAGGTCAGAAAGTGAGTAACTTTCCCAGATTCACAGTCAGAGTCAAAGAACCCTCTGTCTGTTGAGCCTGTGCTGTTAACCATTATAATTATTCGGGAAGGTACCTTTCCTGAGTATAAGCCCAGAAGGTGTGAGTTCAAGTCTCAGCCTCGCTACTTATTAGTTGGATGATTCTCTGAGCTTCACTTTTTTTTCCCTTGGGTTGCTGTGAAGGCAATATGATCGAATAACTGTGAAAGCACTATGTGAATTTATTTATTAATATTTGTTTATTTTGAGACAGAGTCTTGCTCTGTTGCCCAGGCTGGAGTGCAGTGGTGCAGTCATAGCTCACTGCAGCTTTGAATTCCGGGGCTCAAATGATCCTCCCACCTGAGCCTCCCTAGTAGCTGGGACCACAGGCTAGCACCACCACTCCCAGCTAATTTTTTTTAATTTTTAAGTTTTTATAGAGACAGGGTCTCCCTATGTTGCTCAGTCTGGTCTCAAACTCCTGAGCTCAAGTGATCCTCCCTTGGGCTCCCAAAGTGCTGGAATTACAGGCATGAGCCACTGCACCCAGCCTGCTATGTGAATTTGAAAGTGCTTCCAAGAAGCCTTGCTGTAAAAGATATAAAGCACAAGAAAGCATGTTTTGCCAGTGGACGGGCAGGATATAAAATGAATAGTCTAGTGATGATTGGAATAATTTCAAGGGCAGGACTGTTTTCCATTGACCAAATGGATCTTTGGCCTTTGCATGGGAGAAAGCCTTAGCATTGACCTGCGGGGAGGTAAGGAGGGCTGCTGAGGTGTATGGCTGGGTGGTAGACTTGTTATAACACATAGTGCAGATCCTTGCTAGTATCAGAACATCGTTGATCATATATGCATTTGTCTTAAATGCCAGTTCAGTTAAGAATCGCTTAATGTTTAGGACCTTAGATGTTTATTCCACAAGAACTGAACAAATCTTCCCATGTAAAATGGAAGAAGATTTTAAATTTAGATAACTGTTAATTCTCACATCAGAATAGCACTAGTTAATTTTATCTATTTATGAATACACATCCTTATGTCTTCTTTATAAATAGTAATGCTAACTGTGCTGTTCTTTTTAAAAATTACCAGAATTGAAGCATGCATTCTTAGAATATCCAAACTTAGAATATTCTATCACTGTCTTTCTTAGAAGTTACACTTAAAAATTCCTATTTCCTCCTTTCTACTCTGGTCACGTCTTCTTTCCATCCTTCCTTTATTTTTTCTTCCTCTTTTTCTTTTTATTTCATTAAGTACAATAGTATAGCACTGCATTCATTTCATGATAGCCCCACCTGTGATAGCCGTTATGTTGAAGAAAAAGTTACAGAAAAAATAAAACGCTCTTTGTAGGTAATTTCCTCTGGTCAGCCACTAGGGTACTAGCAGTGAGAACGCAAGACCTTGGGAGGTAAGGCCAGCTGGGGCAGACTTAGGAGAGGAGTTATTCACATCTAGGGCAGAGGCCAGCAAACTCTGTGAAGGGCCAGAGTATAAATATTTCAGACTTTCTGGGCCCTGTCTCCTCTTTTTTTCTTTTTGTTCTCGAGGCAGAGTCTTGCTCTGTTGCCCAGGCTGGAGTGCAATGGCGCACTCTTGGCTCACTGCAACCTCCACCTCCTGGGTTCAAGCGATTCTCCTGCCTCAGCCTCCCAAGTAGTTAGAATTACAGGTGTACATCACCATGCCCGGCTAATTTTTTGTATTTTTAGTAGAGACAGGTTTCACCATGTTGGCTAGGCTGGTTTCGTGATTTGCCCGCCTCGGCCTCCCAAAGTAGATAACAGACGTGAGCCACCGAGCCTGTTGGCCCTATGTCTTCTTTTACAACTACTAAACTGTGCTGATGCAGCTTAAAACCGGTTACAGGCTATGCACCGCATAACAACACATTGGTCAATGGTGGATCACATATACAACAGTGATCCCATAAGATTATAATGGGGCTGAAAAATTCCCATCACCCATGATGTCTTCATGATCCTGACCCTGTGCAGGCCTAGGTTAATGTATTTGTGTCTATCTTAGTTTTTAACAAAAAAGTTTAAAAACTGAAAAAAAAATTAAACATAGAAAAAGCTTATAGAATAAGGATATAAGGAAAGAAAATATTCTTGTACGGCTGCACAATATGTGTGTGTTTTAAGCTAAGTGTCATTACAAAAGAGTAAAAAAGTTTAAAAATATTTAAAAATTTATAAAGAAAGTTACAGTGAGCAAAGGTTAATTCATTATTGAAGAAAAACCAATAAATTTAGTATAGTTTGGCCGCGCACAGTGGCTCATGCATGTAATCCTAGCACTTTGGGAGGCCGAGGCAGGTCAATCACGAGGTCAGGAGTTTGAGACCAGCCTGGCCGACATGATGAAACCTCGGTCTCTACTAAAAATATAAAAAATTAGCCGGGTGTGCGGCACCTGTAATCTGAGCTACTGAGGAGGCTGAGGCAGGATAATTGCTCAAACCCCAGAGGCGGAAGTTGCAGTGAGCTGAGATTGCATCATTGCACTCCAGCACAGGTGACAGTGTGAGACTCAGTCTCAAAAAAAAAAAAAAAAGTGTAGCTTAAGTGTATAGTGTTCATAAAGTCTACAGGAGCCTATGATAATGTCCTAGACCTTCACATTCACACACCACTCAATTTCACTCCTGCCATCTCTATTCATGATCAGTGCCCTATACACGTCTACCATTTTTACTGTATTTTACTCTATTTTTACTGTACCTTTTTTATATTTAGATATACAAATACTCACTGTTGTATTACAACTGCCTATAGTATTCAGTACAGTAACATATTGTGCAGGTTTGCAGCCTAGGAGCAATAGGTTATATCATACAGCCTAGGTGTGCCGGAGGCTATTCCATCTAGGTTTGTGTACTGCATGGTATTTGCACAATGATGAAATTGCCTTATGAAGCATTTCTCAGAAAGTATCCCCATCACTAAGCAACACATGACTGTACAAACAACATGTAAACAAACGAGCATATCTATGTTCATTTTCATATGTCAGAACATGATTTTCTCCTTTGGATTTTTCCCAATCATTTAAAAATGTAAAAAAAAAAGTCCTTAGCTCATGCGCTGTATAAAAACTGGTAGTAGGCTAGAGTTGGCCTATGGGCTGTCAATTTGCCAACCCCTGAGTTAAAATACTATTTATTATTCTTGCTGGGGGATTGAGAGGAGAGGAATGAGGCAGGAAAAATAATAGCAATTATTGGGCACTCATATTTAGCAAGCATTCTCCTAAGCACTACGTGTATGTATGTGTATATATATATAATGTATACTCATTTAATACAACCATAGAAGGTAAGTAGTAATGTTATCCCCATTTTACAGATGGGGAATCTGAAGCATAGAGAGATTAAATCATCTGTTGCATATCACACAGCTAATAGAGGCAGAGCATGACATAATAGCTCACCAAGTTGGGTCTAGCACCCTCTATCTGAGCCATTATGCTGTACTGCCTTTCTGGGTAAAATGTTATCTTTTGGCAAAGACATCTTTTCACAGGCATCCACATGGAAGATCTTTGTCCTGCCAGCTCCATTAAGCATTTGAACAAAAAGTTACAGAATGGTTGAAGTAATGTTTCCATTTGGAGGCAAGGGGACAGATGGCTCAGTCTTATTTAGTAAAGAAGTCACTTTCACTGAAAGTGTTTGAGCAGAGGTGGGATGACTTTTGTAGTCTTGCAGTTCCCTAGAAAGACTTTGGTTCTTTTCTATAAAATGAAAGTAAAAATTTAAAATTCTTGATTTTTGAAATTTAAATCTGGCTACTTTTATTTATTTTTATTTATTTATTTCTGAGACAGAGTCTCACTCTGTTGCCAAGCTGGAGTGCAGTGGCTCAATCTCATCTCACTGCAACCTCTGCCGCCCAGGTTCAAGCGATTCTCCTCCTTCAGCCTCCGGAGTAGCTGGGACTACAGGCGCCCGCCACCATGCCCGGCTAATTTATGTATTTTTAGTAGAGACAGGGTTTTACCATGTTGGCCAGGATGGTTTCGATCTTACCTTGTGATCCACCCGCCTCGGCCTCCCAAAGTGCTGGGATTACAGGTGTGAGCCACTGTGCTTGGCCAAATCTGGCTAATTACTAAAGGAGCAAACAGCCTGAACACTTCCCCCCAGCACACTCAGCATCTCATTACATTTACAGGATTTGGGAGTCTGAATAATCAGAACTGCTGCGAGGAAATGAAATGTCAGACTGTTTTGACCTATTGCTATGGGAACTTAGTGAATCTCCCTTAACCCCAGCCCACAACACACACACATACACACACACACACACACACACACACACACACACACATGCTACACACCATTCTTCCCATCTATACCCTTTTTACGTGAAAAGTATTTGAAGGTAATATTAGGGAAGACGTATTCAATTATTAAGTAATTAATATATTATTAAATGATTATAATCATAATTTATAGTCATATGAAAGAATGTTAATATGGAAAGATATCCAAGATGAATGGTAAAGGCACATATAGAACAGCATGTCTTGTGTTCCCAATTGTGTAAAAAAATGTGGATAGGGAGGAGATGGATGAGTATTGTGGAAGTTTTCTAAAAGAATAAAAAAATATTGATAGTCATTACTTCTGGGGAAGGAGATAGGGATCTGGATGGGAGGAAATTAGAGTTTTCATTGCATACTCTTGTATTCTCTGAATTTTTAATGTGTATATTCTTTAAAATACCAAAAGTTGATAGTATTGTATTGAGTCACATAATTCTGTCATAGGCAGTTCAGTTGTTACTAATGAAAGCATAAAGTGGTAAGGTTCTTGTCAGTAAAAATATTAGAGGCTAGATAAGCACCTGGGGGGTGCTAGTGAAGGAATTCCTGCATTGGATGGAGATGGTCTAGTAATCTCAGATCCCAACTGTATGTGCTAGCATTAACCACATGTCAGAATAGTACCAGCTGCTAAAGAATCTACTGGGTATTTCACAAAGGTTTATAGTCAAATTCTGTATCCTGTAAAACATTGTTTTACTACAGAAAACATTCTATCACACTATTATCAAAAAGACTGATCTGGAACTATTATTGTAGGTAAAGCAGATGTTAATTGGTGTGCCTAGGATTTCTGAAATCATGTCAAGACAAACCACCCTAAACACACACTTATCACCCATGTTCCCAGAGTCCCAGTGTGGCAAGTTTTATACTTCACATAGGTTTACACTTCATGTAGTTTGGATATCAAAGTGACAAAAATTTTATATAATTAAGGAGTACAACTTGATGTTTTGATATATGTATACATTGTGAATTGACCACCACAATTCAGCTTATTAACTGATGACATTATCAAAATGGAGTCACTAATGTCAAACTCTAACAAACAAAATGGAGCTGAGGCCATGGAAGAGGGGCCCTCATTCAAGTATGCCTATGATGGGAACTGTGCAAAAAATTCTTCAATACCGCAGTATTCCAGATAAGCCACTTACACAAGGATACTCACCCAACAATGAATGTCTCCACCCATAAGCTATTGCCAACTCCTGCAACAAGCCCCTGTAACCGATGGTCTTTGTTTCAAAAGAGTTTACGTGGACTTCTGTCTTTAAAAGCTTCTCCTTTGGCACCCCTTTGGATGAGCCTGTAGTCTACCATGGCATGCATATCCCAGATTGCAGTCCCCTGCTATTTCCAAATAAACTCTGTTTGGAGAGTTGGTCTCTGTTGCTCATTTTAGGTAGACATATCTTATTGGTTAAGTTTACAAGCCACAGGATCAAGAAACATTTCAACTAGACCTTCATCTAGATGAGATCCTAAACTTCAGGTCTTACATGACTGGATAAGATTTTTGGTCTTCCTTGAAGAGGGGCTGTGTATATTTTGTGTGTAAGATAAGAGCAGATATTCTTGACCAATTCACTTTCTCTAATATGACAGTATTATACCAGCCATGTTTGCCACTCTGTAGGTAGAGTATGCTTCTCCAGTCTCATGTTAGGCTTGACCATGTGATTTGCTTTGGTCAGTGGTATATGAACAATTTAATTTACACAGTATTCAAGCAAGAGCTTTGAATGTGCTTTCATGGTATATGGTTTGTCTCTTGCTCCTGCTCTTCACTATAAAAAATGTATGTCCCAAGTAAGAGCTATTCTATCAGTCTAGTGCCAGAAAAAGAAGACTGTGGAGCAGATCCAATCCAAGCAAGCCAAGCTGAGTGGAGCAGAGCTGTGGCTGACTCCCAGACCCATGAATAAGAAGTAACATTTGTCAAAAGCCACTAAGATTTGGAGCTTTCGCTTGTATTAGTCTATCCTCAGGGAACACTCTGGGGGTAAAATAATAGTTTGTAATATTAACTTTATTATATCCTTTTTTTTTTTTTTGAGACGGAGTTTCACTCTCGTTGCCCAGTCTGGAGTGCAATGGTGTGATCTTGGCTCACCACAACGTCTGTCTTCTGGGTCCAAATGATTCTCCTGCCTCAGCCTCCAGAGTAGCTGGGGATTGCAAATAAGCATGTGCCACAACACCTGGCTAACTTTCATATTTTTAGTAGAGATGGGGTTTCTCCATGTGGGTGAGGCTAGTCTTGAACTCCTGACCTCCAGGTGATCAGCCTGCCTCGGCCTCCCAAAGTGCTGGGATTACAGGTGTGAGCCACCGTGCCCAGCCTATAGCCTTCCTTTCTATATTTGACATTGAGGTTCTCTTGTATTGAAGAATTTAAACACCAAATTTCTAATTTCAGCTCATTTTCTTTTTATTAAAGTACTTCAGTAGATGAACAGTGTTATCAACAATCAATACAAACTTTACTGAAATATTCACAAATAAAAATCCTCTGTAAGTCATTCAAATAATGTTTTTCTATGTAGTAAAGGTAATCATCATTGGGAGACTAGTTCATTTGAATTTATTCCTAACCACAAACATAGGTTCACAAATTGGGAGATTCAACTTGGTTACCTTAATATATGGGGCTGGCTGTCAATACCTGAAAGCTAGTCCCAGCAAGTCTGTGGAAAAAAATGATGTGAGTGGAAACTAATCACTTATCCTTGGTGCTTCAGTTTCTTCATCTGCACTGAGAATTAACCTTCCCTTAGAGAAGGGCTATAAATAAATATAAAATGTTAAAGCTTAGCATACTTCTGTGCCTCAAAAAGCATTCAGGAAACAAACAAAAATGAAAAAAAGAAATAAAAATAAAAAGCATTCAGGTACATGCTTTTAAAAGGGCAATTTCTTTGTTTTTGACATAAATTGAATACTATCTGGCCTTAAAATAAATTGATGAATGACTACTCTTTCCTTGAAAATTATCTTTTTACTCAAATCACATTAAAATCATAGTAGCCTGACCATAGATTAATTTACAGAAGTCGTGCTTAGTAAATTATTTTGATTGCAATAAAAACTACCATCCTACTTAGGTAAAATTTACAAATTATTTTTAAAAATTTCATACATTACTTAACATTCTCCTTGACCTATCCTTAAAGACAGAAATCTTGCTACTTTAAAGCACAAAGAGGTAAAATCCAAGATTTACTTATTAGATTTTGGTATAGCTCCTTTGGATACCGTCAAGTATTTTATTCATGATCTCCAGATGAGAATGTGGTTGACAAGGGGCAGAGTAAATAAGCAAATTTTGACTAGATCTCCCAACATAAAGTGACCTGGTGCGATCACAAAAAGATTCAGTAGTGCCTAAATTGGGAGAGGGGGACAACATTTATAATAAAAAAGCTTGAAGAGGCTGGGTACGGTAGCTTATGCCTGTAATCCCAGCACTTTGGGTGGCCAAGGTGGATGGATGACCTGAGGTCGGGAGTTAGAGAACCAGCCTGGCTAACACTGTAAAACCCCGTTTCTACTAAAAATACCAAAAAATTAGCCAGGCATGGTGCCACATGCCTGTAATCCCAGCTACTCTGGGATTACAGCTTGGGCAACAAGAGTGAAACTCCATCTCAAAAAAAAAAAAAAAAAAAGCTTGAGGATACAGACGGTATAATTGTGGGGCCAGAAGAGAAATAATATGATCCTAACTAAATCAGAAACTTTTCTAAAAACCTTGTTTATCTTGAGAAGTATGTGATCCTGCTGTAAAAGAGAAATATAAAGAGGCTGGTACATCAACTCTTATATTTTCAATGAAATGTGCAATACTTTTAGGTAGAAGCAGTATTGCTTAAATCTCCACATGATACTTTGAAACTGCTAGCAATAAAAGGGGAAAAATCATTAATTAACACTGGAGAAAAAGAAAAATGGTAAGCTGTGAAGCTCTTACTGTTCTTTTCAATTAGAAAAATATATTGATCATGAGCACAAGTGGACATACCATCTGAATAAATAAAACCTCCTATAGTTAACTTGTCATTTAAAAAGTGAATAGAATGAAAAGGATAATTTTCTGCAATGTACTCAGCCATTTTGAGACTGGAGTCATTTAAGAAAAATAGGAAACATCCTTAGAGAGGGCCTGATTATTTCATATTGGTTGTGGTGCTTTAAAAATGGCAGAGCATTCCATGCCCTATACAGAGTACAGAAGGAAATAATTTCCACATTGAATATAGATCTCTTACAGAATAAGGGAAAAAAAACACTTTTCACGACATACTTTTCTATAACATGCAGTATTGAGGGAATAGTAAATCATCATCCTTCACAAAGAAGGTGCAGGTGCTCTAAAATAATCTTAGAGCTAATGATTTTAGAAAGAGGTTGTCCAAATTTGAAATTCAAAATGCTAACTTAATTTCAAAGTTGGTTTTTCCAAACCTCTGATAAGTCCTAGGAATCCAGGGTGAGCAAGAAGAAAACTTTCTCTATTTTATAACTTGTACCTCCCACTATCTGTGACAAATGCCATGGGTTAAATGCCATAACAAATTTCCTCTTTAAAGCCAGCAAAGTCTAGCCTGGCTCTAGTCAAGACTAGAGCAGGGAGAGGTCCCACCAAAGAGCTTGTCTAGGATTGATCCACAAAAGATTTCCAAGGCCAACTGGGCACCAAACTGACCTCAGGGTAAGTTGATCATTTTGTTGTGATTCAGGATCCTACCCTTGCACCATCTCTAGGTCCAACAGCCCCAAGAAGAGCCCTGAACTATACTGGATGTTCTTAGGCTGATCTCCCTGTGACAAGCATTCCTAGAACTGGAAACAAAGTCTGTATGGACAGGGTAGGCAGAGCACCATTTATTGGAGCCAACCTCCATCTATTGATGCTTGTTGACAAGAGGTTAGTCAGTGATTCTGGAGCAGCTCCTCCCAACAGATGGGCTGTGAAAACACCTCTCTCTCGAGCCAGAGCTCATATGAATAGTGGAAATCTTCAGGCAGATCCAACCTCTGCCCCAGCACACTCTGCAAGCAGTTATCCACAGGTGAAAATTCAGAGTCCTGGGGTCTGTCATACCGACGGCTGTTAAAAGCCTCAATGTTGGCCCTCAAGGTACATTCTTCTGCTTGGAAATCCCATGGCCTGGCATCGATATCTGTGTTGAAAAGAGAGGAAGAAAAAGACATGCAAGACACTGCTCTTCTTTTTTTTTTTTTTTTTTTTTATAGTAGATACAGGGTTTCTCTATATTGGTCAGGCTGGTCTTGAACTCCTGACCTCAGCTGATCTGCCTGCCTTGGCCTCCCAAAGTGCTGGGATTACAGGCATGAGCCACCGCACCCAGCCAACACTGCTCCTTTTACCACAGAGCATCGTATATGGGATTCCAAAAATGAAACTGCTCAGAATTCTATTTTTTTTTTTTTTTTGTAAAGAGCGATGTACCAAATAAGTATATAGCATGCTGACACTTAGGTTTAAAAAAATACACATATGCCCAGATGCATAAGCTCGTATATGCAGAAATTATCTTTGGAAGGATAGTCTAGAAACTGGTAACAGTGGTTACCTACGAGAAAGGAAATGAGGGTCCAGAGGGAGATAGACTTCTTCTATTGTATTTCCTTTTCATTATTTCACTTTCTTATTAGTTTTATGTATTACTAGTTATATGTATTATGTTTTCCAAAAGGGTAATTAAATCTCTTTTATGGAGCTTTTCCTGGGGGATGAGAGTGTCCCATCTGAATGGAATCGCCGGCTCTCATGGAATGGGAAAGGGCAAGAGGGGTATAATATGGAGAATCAGAATGGACCAATTACTGAAGACTTTCCTGATTTCTTGGAATCTCCTCCAGCATGTGATAAATCTGTATGCCAGCTTATTTTAAGATGATGAGGTGATGGCTTCAATGAAGGTAAAAACAGAAAACAGATCATGTTTTGCTTCTATTCACTTAGACACTTATTTCAGGGCTAAAGATACAAATCTCCCAGATCTCTGATGTCCTACATGCAATGGTTTATCATAAGGAAGTGTAGTTTGAGTTTGGGCTCATAATGGCAGCAACAACAGATGTGCCGTTTGCAGGATAAAACATTTTCATGTTTTAAACATTTACAAGATTTTAAATAGATAATTGTACCTTATATCTTAGAGTAGAAATTGCATCCTGGCTTGTTATGTGCCTATCATATGCTTCCCTTAGTTCTCTAAACCCTTATTTAGTGAAAATACAGTCCCTCACTACTACAAATTATGCAGCTGAGTTTCCCACATTTGGGGGAAATAGCAGGGGTCAGCATATCTGGAGTGCAATGGATGAGCCTTGTCCCGAGAAAACCACCTTCATCATGATGGTATTTTCCCTGCCGGGTAAGTAAGTATAGTTCCCTTAACTCTTTACTGCATCAACCTTTAAAATTCAAGCAGGTTACAAACCCAGCAAAGACAAGTCATTACCAAAAATTCTCAAATACAATTATGAAAATACAAAGGTTAAAAAAAGCTCTCTGAAATAAATTTTTCCAAACTCTGGTCAATCTTACAAGTTCTGTTAGTTAAACCAAATATCTTGCCTCCTGATATAAGGCAAGATACACAGTATGTATATATATACAAATATACAAGATGTACAGTTCCCAAGATTACTTAGGACATACTACAGCCAAAAAGGTTTAAATTGAATTCATCTAACGTTTAGATTTAACTTTTAAGTTTATAGGTAATACCATAGATAGAGGAATAAAGTAGATAACACCACAAAGAAGCATACAGACAAATCCAGAATGTGAGTACTTTGCAGGACAACTGGCCTAGTTCTTCAGTTAGTTAGCATTCACGGTGGGGGTGGGAAGACTGCTAGAGGCCAGGCATGGTGGCTTACGCCTATAATTCCAGCACTTTGGGAGGCCAAGGCGGGAGGATCCCTTGAGCCCAGAAGTTCAAGACCAGCCTGGGCAACAGAGGGAGACTCCATCTCTACAAAAAAATTGAAAAATTAGCCAGGTGTGGTGGTGGTATGCATCTGTAGTCCCAGCTACTTGGTGGCCGAGGTGGGAGGATCACTTGAGCCCAGGAAGTCGAGGCTGCCATGAGCCATTATCATGCCACTGCTTTCCAGCCTGGGCGACAGAGCGAGAGATCCTCTCTCTCTCAAAAAAAAAAAAAAAAAAAAAAGAATTAACATTTATATAACAACCAGATGCAATTTGTAGTCCTGGATTGGATTCTGACTTGGAAAATAGCTATAAAGAACATTTGGGGACAACTAGAAAATTGTAAATATGAACTTTATTAGATGAAATGAAAATGTACTGAAATGGAAAGGCAGAGAAAATGTTAAAAGAGAAAATTACAAAATAGCATATATAACTTGCTTTTACTTTAATAAAATATGCATATCTATGTATAGAAAAGGATCTGACGGAATATACAATAATATGTTAATGGTGGCAATTCCTGGATTGTACATAAATATGATAATATAGTAAAATGTTTTCTTACCTATATTTTCCATCTTTTTTTCCTAACTGCTTTGTAATAATGAAAAGTTGCTTTAATTTTTAAAATCTTTTGGATAAAATTGTCATTTAAAAGGATGTTTTGGAAGGGCAATTATCTCTCAATTTACTTGTTTTTGTAAAATGGATTTTCATAGTTTACATAGCACAAGGGCACATATTAGAATTTGAGGCATAACCTTAAAGTTTGGTGTATCAACACCTGACCTATAATTATATAGTTTTTCATCTAAAATATGTAACAATTCATGCCAAAAGAGGAGAGACAAATAGTTATTTAGTTTTGTTTCAACCCCAGGAAACTCTGGGAAGCCAAGAGCTCTTGGAAGACTCACCATTCCCATAAGCCCAGTCATCATTCATGCGGTGGCGCACTTTCTGGTAAATGGCTGACATGGTTTTCATGTTGCTTTTCCTCCATTGACGCCCCAGGTACTTGGTCTGTATCTTTAGCAGCTTTAGGACATAAAGTTGCAGCATGGCCTGTTTGACCTTGAGGGCCCGCTTTAAGATCGGTGCCGATTTAAACACTACCAACATCTGTTCATTGAAAGAGGGGTGGGGCGAAGAAAGGCAGGTAAAGATCTAAGTTTCTTGGAATTTCCAGCTTACAAATTAAACCAAACCTAGCTAGCCTCAGAAATCCCTGGGGAGCTTTCAGAAATCTATCATCCAGTCTACTTAGATTTAATCTTCAAGAATATAGAGGGAAGCTGGGTGTAGTGACTCATGCCTGTAATCCCAGCAGTTTGGGAGGCTGAGGCCCATGGATAACCTAAGGTCAGGAGTTTGAGACCAGCCTGGCCAACATGATGAAACCCCATCCCTACTAAAAATACAAAAATTAGCCAGGTGTGGTGGTGCGGGCCTGTAATCCTAGCTACTAGGTAGGCTGAGGCAGGAGAACTGCTTGAACCTGGGAGGTGGAGTGAGTTGAGATTGTACCACTGCACTACAGCCTGGGCAACAGAGCGAGTCTCAAAAAAAAAGAAAAAAGAAAAAAATATATATATATAGAGAGAGGGGTAGGGGAACTATTCCATTCGTGTTTTATTATCCAAAATTTTCAATATTCAAAGCGATGGTATAAAGGGAAAAGAAAATTTTGTCAGCCACACATATCATTTCCACTGTCACAGTTTTTTGTTTTCTGGCGATAATTCTATGTACGCATACGTTGCTTTTGTTTTTGAGATGGAGTCTCACTCAGTCGCTCAAGCTGGAGTGTAATGGTGCAATCTTGGCTCACTGCAACCTCTGCCTCCCAGGTTCAAGCAATTCTCCTGTCTCAGCCTCCCGAGTAGCTAGGATTATAGGTGCCCACCACCACACCCAGCTAATTTTAGTATATTTAGTAGAGATGGGGTTTCAACATGTTGGTCAGTCTGGTCTCGAACTCCTGACCTCACGTCATCATCCCACCTCAGCCTCCTAAAGTGCTGGGATTACAGGCATGAGCCACCACGCCAGGCCTACTTTTGTTTTTTTAACACAAATGGTAGCCAACTACATATCCTGCCACACTGTTCTATGCCTTGTTTTTTTTTTAACCTTGAAAATTATTCCATGTCACTATAGAACTGCCTCATTCTTTTACTTTTTTAAAATAGAGATGGGGTCTTATCACATTGCCCAGGCTGGTCTCAAAATCCTGGGCTCAAGCCATCCTACTGCCTCAGCCTCCCAAAGTGCTGGGATTATAGGCGTGCACCACTGAGCCTGGCTGCTCATTCTTTTTAATGATTGTATAATATTCCATTATAAGGACATACCATCATTTATTTAACCAGTTGGTTCTGCTTAATAAGCATTTAGCTTGTTTCCAAGCTTTCATTATTGTAAACAATGTTGCAATGATAAATCGTAGACTTGCATCATTTGTGAATGCGTGTAATCCAAACAACATTGCTAACTTCCCTGCTAGAGCTGCCCTAGGGAGGGTCTGAGATTCAGCCCCTTGCAAATAAACTGACCGATAAGTAATCATCTAACATAGAGTAAGTGCCCAGAATTAGGAGGTACTAAATGTTACATAGCACTCAATGTCTATATATGGACCTCACAAACCAGGCAGCACACAAATATTTACTAGTGATTTTTTTTAAATTCAGTCAAATGGACAACTCCATGATCTAAAGCCACACTCACCATGGTCCTGGAATGTTTCCATTTGGTCAGTTTATTGAGCAGCCTCAGGAGGTTGATGCAGGAAAAGAGGTTCCTCCAGCAGAACTGGCTGTTGTCTCCAGCTTCCTATAATAGGGAACATCCATCATTATCTTAATACCTCCAAGACTTTAATTCCCACAGAAGACTGGAAGTTAAAGTTGGTCAGTTTAGGTGAGGCCTTCCTGTATGAAATAATATCCCTTCACCTTCCTGTTTCTTAACACACTGAGGTCTCTAAAGCTCACAGTTTGAAAACTCTCTCAGCTGCCAATCCTGGAAGAGTCTATCTACAGCATGTGTTGGTTAGAAAGATGATACATGGGCTGGGAGCAGTGGCTCACGTCTGTAATACCAGCACTTTGGGTGGCCAAGACAGGCAGATCACAAAGTCAGGAGTTTGAGACCAACCTGGCCAACATGGTGAAACCCATCTCTACTAAAAATACAAAAATTAGCCGGGCATGGTGGCGGGTGCCTATAGTCCCAGCTACTTGGGAGGCTGAGGCAGGAGAATCGCTTGAACCCAGGAGGTGGAGGTTGCAGTGAGCTGAGATCACGCCACTGCACTCCAACCTGAGCAACAGAGCGATACTCCATCTCAAAAAAAAAAAAAAAAGAAGAAGAAAGAAAGATGATACATGAACACAGGAACCTGGTTCAAGAAAGCTTTCTTATGTAGCTTAGTACTCTGGGATCAGAAAACAAATGAGAGAATTTTATTCCCATATTCAGGAACTCTGCACTTATATAAACTATGCTGGTAATTGTTAGGATTAGGTCTAATTCTGGTAGATTTTAAACTATGTTGGATGGATCTGACATCTATTATAGTTGAATTTTTTTTTTGTCAGCCTCCGCCCTCCTTTATCAAACCATATTTCAATCAGATACTTAATTCTTTTTTTTTTTTTTGGTGCCGTGACTCAGATCAGATACTAAATTCTTCAGAATGGAACGAAAAATTGGCAGATGGTTTATTCTAACCAGGTACTTTTCTTATATATTTCTTGATAGTCTGTGAACACCTAACCAGAGACAACAGATGGATGTCAGATTAAAAGCAGGTATCTACTCATAGAAACATTTTTCAGAAATAAAAATATGAGTCCTTATGTGATTTGGGGGCTTGCAAATACATACTGGTGTCAGAAGCTGTATAAATCAATGAGCACACATGACAGCCAAACTAACATCTTGGAAATTCCTCACATCTACAATGTGATAGGAGAATGTAGAAGTAGACGACATGTAGAAGTGAGCTACTGTCTGGTGAATGGAAAATTACCTCCTCCTCCCTCAAATTAATTTGAAGCAAGATAGGCGTATATCTAATGTGGAATGAACATCCAAAATTTTTGAGGGTATTAGGCTTTCCTAATACCTAATACAGAGAACCAAAAAGTTTCAGGGAAATTTTTTACTTAGAGATTTTATTTATAGGCCGGGCACAGTGGCTCACACTGGTAATCCCAGCACTTTGGGAGGCTGAGGTGGGTAGATTACCTGAGGTCAGGAGTTCGAGACCAGACTGGCCAACTTGGTGAAACCCATCTCTACTAAAAATACAAAAATTAGCCAGGCATGGTGGCGGGTGCCTGTAGTTCCAGCTACTAGAGAGGCTGAGGCAAGAGAATCACTTGAGCTGGGGAGGTGGAGGTTGCAGTGAGCTGAGATCACACCGCTGTACTCCAGCCTGGGAAACAAGAGAGAAACCCCATCTCAAAATATATATTTATATATATATTATTTATAAAATAATATTCTCCATCCTATAATAAAGTTCAATATTGTCCCAGGAGCACCATATGTCTGCTTTTGAGGAAAACTTTTATGGGACTTTCTACTGTAGTGCATCAGCTAGTCTGGCTTGCCCCAAATAGACCAAGTTCTACAGACATTATATCTTGTATGGTTAATAGAGACGGACTTTTAAATTTTTAAGATGCGTGGGAAACACAAAACATATGGGATAGGTAAGTATCTTTCTACTATGAGCTTCCTTTATCCTGATTTTCAATATGGTAGAGGCATAAAAAGCCTTGTATTCCTCAGTACCTCGAAGAATACTATGGGAGTGAAGGCATACCCTTGTAGAAGCAGCATTGGAATAGATACCAGAACACTTGGATTATGGTCTCATCCCTGACTGCATGATCTTAGGTAAATCATTTTCCTTCTTTCCTGTAGGAGGTTGAACTAGCTAATCTTTAAGATCATTTCAGCTCTGAGCATTCTAATTCTGTGATTTTCTCCAGCTGAAAAAAACTGCCTCATTCTTTTTAATGGTTACCTAATATTGTATTCCAAGTATATACCATAATTTATTTAACCAGTTGGTTCTGTATTAGTGGGCATTTAGGTTATTGCCAGTCTTTCAATTTTTTATTTTTAGATGGAGTCTAGTTCTGTCACCCAGGCTGGAGTGCAGTGGCACGATCTTGGCTCGCTGCAACCTCTGCCTCTTGGGTTCAAGCGATTCTTGTGCTTCAGCCTCCTGAGTAGTTGGGATTACAGGCATGTGCCACCACCCAGCTAATTTTTGTATTTTCAGGAGAGATGGGGTTTCACTATACTGGCCAGGCTGGTCTCGAACTCCTGGCCTCAAGTGATCCACCTACCTTGGCCTCCCAAAGTGCTGGGATTATAGGTGTGAGCCACTGTGCCCCACCAAGTAAAGTTTTAAAAGTGAAGTTTTGAGTGAGGGTAAGCTGTTTGTGACTGCCTTTCCTTAGGATTCAGTCTCAAGAATTCCAGGAAAGGAACCCAAGTTCCCTCTTTGAAGATAGTCTCAGCTGCTCATGGCCTTGCTCTCCTTTTCTCGTTCTTTCTTTTTTTGTTTTTCGAGACAGGGTCTCACTTTTTTTTACAGAGTTTCACTCTTGTTGCCCAGGCATGGCATGATCTTGGCTCACCGCAACTTCCGCCTCCCTTGTTCAAGCGATTCTCCTGTCTTAGCCTCCGAGTAGCTGGGATTGCAGGGACATGTCACCATGCCCAGCTAACTTTGTATTTTTAGTAGAGATGGGGTTTCTCCATGTTGGTCAGGCTGGTCTCGAACTCCTGACCGGCTGCTTGGCCTCCCAAAGTGCTGGGATTACAGGCATGAGCCACCACGCCCAGCCTTTTTTGGCTTTTTTTTTTTTTTTTTTTTTTGAGACAGTCTTGCTCTGTGACCCAAGCTGGAATAGTGCCACAGCACTATTCCAG
>NW_022436947.1:12142294-12193452 GCF_009761245.1 Sapajus apella
CTGGGCTCAAACTCATCATCCTCCCACTTCAGCTCCCCAAATAGCTGGGACTATAGGCACATACCAACTCTCTTTTCCTTCTGATATTGCTTCCCCAGACAACTGTAACTGGCCCGCTCCTCGCATCAGATGCTGCCAGCAGCTGGCACTGAAAGCACACACACTGGTCAGTGGCTCTCTCAGGACAGCTACCAAACCCTAGCTTGTTCTGTCTCCCTTGCTTGCAGCACGCTCTACCCAAAGCATTGCTCCAGCAGTGCCTTGTTCCAACCCAGTAGATGACTGTTTTTCCCAGCAGGCCTTCAGTTCCACAGGTACCTGTTTTGCCAAACTTGAGGGGTTTTTCTTCATATTTATGTTCATTTAAGTCACCTTTCTGTATTTTTTTTTTTCCGCAAGACCCAGCACATTAAGTAAGATGTAAACCTCTATGAGGAGATGTAATTTGTGAACCGTAGCACACAGTCACATTCTCTTGTTCCTGGTACTTCATACTAGCCAAAGCAAGACCTTCACTTCCTTTGTATCAACTAAAGTTAAAAAAGAAAACATATACCCACGACCTACTCTAACAAATATTTGTTTGCCGTATGCCTTAGGTCTAAAGATTCAGTTCAAGGACTACATCCTACCCTTTCAGAGTATCTCCAAGGCACTATGATGGGTTTGTTCTCAAAGATCCATCCATAAGCCAACTGAGTGAGCCAAGCCAAACTAAATGTAGGCTATGCCAATTCAGATGACAGGGTAGAATGGAGCATTTCTTCCTTTTGGATTGAGGAAATCATGTTGATTAGAATGTGAGCACCAGAAGGAACGTAGTTGTTCTAGTCCCAATTCTGTCATCAACAGAAACAAAAACGGGGGCCCAGAACAGGGAAGGGGGGCTTGCCCAAGGTCACATAATAAGCACCCAATTTCTGGTAGTCAGTCAATTTGAAGACTCTTTGTTTACTGTTCACCTTCTAGCTGCACTTCTGAAATACTGCAAACAGAAGACAATTCAGAGAAAATTTGGTTGGATCCCCTGCTTTCCGAGCTTCTTGAAGATTCAATGGTGGAAAAGCTGGTTCTTGGGTCCTGCTATAATTTGTACTTCAAACCAGAAGAAAATGATCGTTTCCAGGAAAAGCAAGAACAAAAAAACAGTGCAGGTTTTAAAGCAGGTTTCCTGTTTGAAAGTGAAGCATTTGACTGAATCTAGTCAGACTACGATCAGATTGAAACTTTAAAGAAGGGCTACTAAGTGTGAGATCTACTACTATATCTCAAACCTCCTCTGAAGTCCCTATGTGACAAAGGAGCTCTGCACTGATAAATCAAAATTATTAATATTAACTTGGTGATTTTATAATGAATCTAGGGGAATTTTATAGTGCAAGGAAAGTTGTATGCTTATCTAATGACCTACCACCTTCCTTCCTTTATAGATGAAACCTCTATAGTCTACAGGAAACCTGCTCAAGATTCCTTATAAGTGGCAAAGCCAGGTTTAATCTATTTCTCTACTTTGTGCTTCAGGCTTTCCGTGCCATGTTAGCCCTGCATTTATTTGAAACTATTACAAAAACTTATGCTGGCCAGGCGTGGTGGCTCACACCTGTAATCCCAGCACTTTGGGAGGCCAAGGCAGGAAGACTGCTTGAAACCATGGGTTTTAAACCAGCCTGGGCAACATAGTGACACTTTGTTTCTACAAAAAATTAAAAACTTGCCTGGGCAATATAGTAAGACCTTGTCTCTACAAAAAATATAACAAATTAGCCAGGCATGGTGACATGTGACTCTAGTCACAGCTACTCGGGAGGGTGAGGGGGAAGGATCACTTGAACCTGGAGGAGTGGGTTTGCAGTGAGCCAAGATCACACCACTGCACTCTAGCCTGGGTGACAGACAAAAAAAAAAAAAAAATAAAAAATAAAAAATAATGCTAGGTCTTGATACTTAATGGATTTCAAAATCATGGTAATAGCTGTTACTTGATAAATGATTCTTTTGCTTCATTTCTTTATTATGGCTCACATAATTGAAAATGAAATCCTATTTTTATTTCAGATTTTCTTTTTTTGACTATTCTAAAAGTTTATCTAACAAAAAGTTTTTAATATAAAAAGTCTGAAATAAAAATGTATATGGCCTAATTTTTACGTCATAGTAAAACAGGCTCTTTGGAGAGGGGATGTGGATTTCTCTGCTGAACAGCTATTATTTATACTCATTCCAAGGCTTCTAGCATGATAATACTATTTCCTCATATTATCACCATTCCAATATTGCTCTGTGGCCCACTGGTTGCCATCTCCACACACTCATCTATCACAAGATTCATAAAGGGATCAAATCCCATGATATTCCTTGGACATGTCTGCCACCATTTAATTTCAATGATAACTTCTTGTCCATAAATTTTTTCAACTCAGGAGGGTGAGCTTTGCTCATGGTGTCTATTCCACGGGGTCACAGATGCCTTGAGATGGAATGCATGGCCTCTTTCTTGCTCCTGCAGTAGGCCCAGCAGTCTTGCATCTGGCATCACCCACCTCATTAGCCAATCGTCAGCATTTTTTTTCAATTTCCATTTTCTTTACCTACATCATTATAGAATAATTCTCTTATCATATAGGTTTGTGATGAATTGCTGCTAAATCAAAGACCTAGATCTAGATAGCTTAAAAGAGAATAAAGGTTCTCAGTGAAATGAGTGGATAAGGAGGAAGGAGAAAAGAAAATTTCAAGATGGTTTGGGAAAGTTTAACAAACTACAAGTGCCCCAGTAAGGGGCACTAACATATCTGGGTATGTGAGTTTGAAAATCATCCTGGAGATTCTACTCTCCCCAAGAATCCATTATAGAAATAGTGACCAACAGGAAAATTGACATGCTAAAAAAATTTTATATATGGTCCTTCCTTTGCATAAATACTTTGTGGAACATGGATATATAACTTATGGTATTTTTACAGTGTATCTCTGAAATGCATGTATGTTTACTCATAAATGCATAGTTTTAAAATAACATTGTAGAATATACATATAAGTACAGAACAAATATATCAATATAATATATATAAAAGATGTAATATTTTCCATCCCCCAAAGCATTACCCTGCATAGCCTACATTTCATACCACCACTCTCAACAACCATTCAGGTGCCAAGCATTGCAAAATACATGCTGAGCCCACATCCACTCCCTTTCTCCAGCAACCTCCTTTCAAAGACCACACTTAACTTCCACATAATCATATGTTCACCATCTTTCATTTAAGTTTGGAATTTTATTTCAATTTTTTCCTAACTTAGTGGATAGAATATGAATATAGACATTTGGAGATCCACAAATTTGTAGCCTTCCTGTACCAGCTAGGTGGGGAAACTATTCAATATATTGGTGAGATGGCCTATCTAAAGCTAATTATTTTGACAAAATGGGAAGACTTCAGAAATTAATATGCCATTAGCTCTACCTTTATTTCATGTTCATCATGCTGCTTAGAGTTTCAAATAAGGCTGAATGGAATTCAGTTCAAATTCAGAAAACTGAAAAAATATAAATTAAAACTACCTCAGCCCAGGCCGGGCACAGTGGCTCATGCCTGTAATCCCAGCACTTTGAGAGACCCAGGTGGGTGGATCATTTGAGGCCAGGAGTTCAAGACCAGCTTGGCCAACATGGTGAAACCCCACCTCTGCTAGAAATAAAAAAATTAGCTGGGTGTAAATGGCGTATGCCTGTAACAGTGGCTATCTGTAGGTGGCACGAGTACTTTTCTTCCTCATCCTTTTCTGTTTCTCCAACATTCTGCAATATATATATTATTTATTTTAGTATTAGGAAAAAAACTTCAAAAGTTACTTAAAGAAAATCCTATAGCTAGATGTGATAGCTCACGCCTATAATCCCAGCACTTTGGGAGGCTGAGGAGGGTGGATCACCTGAGAGCAGGAGTTCGAAACCAGTCTGGCCAGCATGGTGAAACCCCATCTCTACTAAAAATACAAAAATTAGCCAGGCATGGCGGGATGTGCCTGTAGTCCCTGCTACTGGAGAGGCTGAGGCAGGAAAATCACTTGGACTCAGGAGGCGGAGGTTACAGTGAGCTGAGATTGCACCAAGGCACTCCAGCCTGGGTGACGGAACACGACTCTGTTCCAAAAAAAAAAAAGAAATAAAAGAAAAGAAGAAAAGCTTATACATTCAAATAGCCAGTACATTTTCTGTGCTTGCAATTTGTTAAGTCTGAAAAAAAAAGATAAATCTTACTCATATGAACATTAGTCTTTTTCTGAGCATAGAAGTCACCAGTTTAGATATAACTCAGTGGAATAGACTCACTAGTTACTCTAGTCCATGACTGGGCTCAGAGAAGCACTTACATTCAAAATTCAAGCAAAAAAAAAAAAAAAAACTCTGTGTTACTAAATGAAACCACCAGGTGCCACTATTGCTTCACAGAAAGAAGCAAATTACCTAGCATGACTATTTTTTAAGAAGAATAAATACATACTTTCATTCTGGGATAATAATAAAGTCTTCTTAGAAAACATAACTTACTATGTTCACTTTGTAATAATTTTATGCACATATCCCAAAGATCAATTGGGAGAGATGTGAAAGTGTGGTTCCTGTCAATTCCTATGTATGAGCCAATAGGGTTGGAATTGAAAATAGAGAACATATTATATAAAGAAATAAATTCAGGTCATAAAAGTTGACTTTATCTTCTGAAATACCCTACTAATAGCAGAATTTTAATGCTATTGTGTACCACTGTTTCTGTGGAAAATGTATTCTTCATTCCAACTCTGAACGGCAGGGATGCATGTCTCTGCCCTGACTGCCCCTTTCAACTGAAAGATCTTGGTAGCTATTTAACTTCTCCATCTATAAAATAGTAATACCAACCTCACAGAGTTGTTTCAAAGATTGAACAGCTACATCTGTGTAGTGTGGGAAAAAAAAAATTTTTTTTTTTTTTTTTTAGACTATGTTTCACTCCTGTTGCTCAGGCTGGAGTACAATGGCATGATCTTTGCTCACTGCAACCTCTGCCTCCCAGGTTCAAGCAATTCTCCTGCCTCAGCGTCCCAAGTAGCTGGGATTACAGTCATGCACCACCATGCCCAGCTAATTTTTTGTATTTAGTAGAGACAGGGTTTCACCATGTTAGGCTGGTTTTGAACTCCTGACCTCAGATGATTCACCCTCCTCAGTCTCCCAAAGTGCTGGGATTATAGGCGTAAGCCACGGTGCCTGGTCTAAAATAATTTTTTTAATAAAAATTTTAAAAAAGACTGAATAGCATCATGTACATAAAGAGGGTTAGACAATTTATTACTTCTCTGTAGAAATAAAAGCCTCCAACTTCTTTGGCTGCTGAGGTCACATCTAAATAAGAAGGGAATCTCTCTATCCCAGTAGTAAAAAAGAGTGCTACGTTGGTGTCTCAGGATATGGGTCTTTTGACTCATGTCTACTTCAGGCTGTGTCACCTATGAGGAGTAAACCATGACAAGTCACTTCATTCACTGGGCCCTCAGGTTTCTTACTTTTGAAATAAAGGGGTTGGATCAAATGGCTCTTAAGTTCCCTCCAGCCAAGAATCCTATGGTTCTATAAAACCTGTACCACAAAGGTTATCATTCTTTTTTGCATAATATACTTTTCTGACTCAACATTTTGCAGGAATTACAACTGGAGAACAAAGGGTTGTAGTACCCACTGGTGTGTGTCATGATTCAATCATTTAACATTTATTGAGCTCTTCAGTGTACCAGACAAGGTGCTAGACTCTAAGGATATCAAAATGATGATGCTATCTCTTCCTTCAAGGATTCTACAGTCAAATTTAGAAACAGACCCAAATGCATAATTACAATGCAACAGGCTGGAGGTATGGATTGTGGCATATCTAAGGAGCTGTGGCAATACATGATGAGGTAGATACCTCATCTTCAGTATGGCTGTTGGTCAGTTTCATGGAATTCAGAATAACTTTCAGTGACTTTTCTGATTTGCCTAGAACTGTTTTCAAGGTGAGAAAATTTCTGGGCTATCCTTTTGTGGCAATATAGATTTGTGCCTCTGAGAGACTTAGACAAGGCGTTTTCTCAAGTACACATTGCTAGGTTTTATAACTTATATGGAAATAAGAAGTGAACTGCCTATAGCACAGCAGAAAGAGGACAGGTAATTATTTGTGCTGGACCAGGAGAGATTCTCCTGCATTAAAGAATATCTATTAGTATAGATATTCACACTCAATTTCAGTCCTACTATCTTTCTAAATTCCCTCTCCTCAGTGTTTTTCACTGGCTCTTTCCTCTTCTCTGAAAAATGCTATGCTAAGCTTTTCCAGATCTTTCTCAACTGGGTCAGCAACTCTAAACCCCTGCTGCACCTGTGTGTGCTCTGGCCAATATACCTTCATTGATCTGAGACCCTCAAACCAGGGCATTAAGGGGTTGGAGAAGAAATGAAAGAGCAAATGCCAACCTCTGCCACCTAGCAGTTTCAAAGGCTACCAAATCCCCATCTGCTTACCAGACTTTCGGTAGTAAGCTCCGGCAAATCCTGGATGGTACAGCATGGGTAATCCAAGACTGAGATGCTGCAAGATGCAGAGATAAGGACAGGCTTTAGGTAAATGGCAACAGCAGGAGTCGGCTGTATTGGAAAAGGGCAGGAGTTATTTCTCTCCAGCAGTCCCTATCCATTTCCCAAATTGCTTAGTGACCTCAGCTGAAACTGAGGGCTCTGGTGTCAGGCAACTCTGGCTCCAGTCTCCTTTCCTGTCATGAGAGAAACCAATGAGTTCTTTGAGGCTGGCCCCCAGCTGGCAGATGCAAAAGAAAGCAGAGAGAGAACCTCTTTTCTTAGCGCTCCTTGCTTCTTTAAAGGGATATGTAAACTTGAGTGCATTTGTGTTTCTGCATTTAACTGTATGTGTGAATATAACTGTGCTCTCACAGACACTACCCAAACCCATCCTACTTGATAACAATCTGAGGATGTGAGGATGAAATGATCCTCCTGTTTCTCACCAGGTCTTTCGGAAAGCTGGGAGCTCTGGGGAATGATTACAGAAGCCACTCCTAAAGGAAGCTTGAGACAGGGGCAGCTTCCTATAGTAGGGCTTATCTAGTAACTCAAGAATGGTAATAACTGACAGTGGGGAACTGCATGCTACAAGCTCTGTGGTGAGTCCAGGGAAGCAGGCATGAGTCAGGAGGGGAAATAAGGCACTGCATTATGACAAGGACATAGTAACAAAATAAATGACAGCTCTCTCTTTCCTCTTCTCCCTTCTTCATGGACACAATACAGAATCTGGACTAGCTAATCTCTAATACTCCTTCTGGTTCTGACATTCCATTTGGTTTGGAACACCAATCTATCTGAACTAGTACAGTTGGAAATCGATAAAGGATGTTGGTAAAGCAGTGGCTATAAAGACGAGTATGGGGTTCCTCGAAACTGCCTCTACATTTTAAAAGTCAGAATTTCTACACAAGTAAAAGGCAACAGTTTATTTGGCCAGAAATGTTTACCTTTGTCCAAGAAATTCAAACAAAGATAACCTGGGGGACCAGGGTAGGAGAGAAGTGTCAGCTTGGGAGAGGATACTGTGAAACTACCTGTAATGTTGTTCATCATCTTCATTCACTCTATTAGATTTTCCCAGGGTTGCCAGTTCTATACTGCTCCATTAGGATGAACATTCTTGGCTGGCTCATTCACCTATCCACCCACCTCCCACTGATGAAGCCCTGTGGCAAAGCAGGTGCTGGCAACCAGGAAATGGGGGTGGGAAATCAAAGATGAATTTGTTCCATTCTCTTAGTGAACTGAAATCTAGCCTAAGGGAGCATAAAATTAATTTGCAAGTATCAAGAATATCTAAATTGTAAGAGCAATAAGAAAATTCTGCAATAATGAGCTATGAGTGCTCCAAGTTCTCAGAGATCATTCAGAAGTAAAACTTAAAGGTGGGACATAAGAGAACCATCTTGTTCAGGCCAACCTAGCAAAAGGTGTAGTCTGTTGCTCCACTCTTCTAACTCCAAACTGAACCAAATGGACACCTATTGAATTGTCTGTCCCTCTCATTCTAGGTCCTTGGGTGCAGAAGGAGCATTCAGTTTCTGTATACAACTCCCCTAGCCACAGTTGATCTAGGAGTGAACCTCTAACCCAGGGAATCTGGAACAGGGATTAGAGAATCAATTCAGTCTCTGAGGTGGGGCATGTTTAGCTCATATGGACATATTTCACCAAGCAGCCTGATAAGCAGACAAAGCAGACTGATAAATTTGTCCGTGAGAGAGGAAACTGGAGTGGAAATACAGAGGCCTGGTGTCTTACAGACAGAATTGGAAGGCTTTCTGGGCTCCCCACCCTACAGGCCAACCCAGAGGTCCAGAGCTGCATTGCTGTCCTAGGTTCCTCAAGATGACACATGTCATTTCCTTCTGACAAAGTGACAATTCTGTATGAGTCTTGCCCAGCTAGTTTTGGTTACCTTTAACCAAGAGTGTTAACTGACACACATAGGTGCCTGCACGCAGTTGTGGCCCTGACACAGTCTGACCTGTACTTTCATTTTCCCTGGTAACTCAAGTAGCACATCTGAAGTGCCATTGTTAAAGGGATCAGTGCACAGGTCTCCATATAGTTGGTAAAAGCTCATCCTCCAATGCTTATCCCCAAGGTAAAGTGTTTAAAACAATCTTACATACACTAATGTTAACTAATGTTTATAAAATTCTATGATTATAGTCAGAAGAGGTATTCTCATTTTAAAGATGAAAGTACTGTGGTTCAGAGAAACAGCGTCTTGCTTGAGATTACATAACTAGAAAGTGGCAGATTCAGGTCACGAATCCAGGTCTCATAACTTCAGTTTCCATGGGAGCGTATGTGTGTGTTTTAAGCTACCTGTAAGTATGCTGCATCTCCATGGTGGGATTTCAGGTAGTACTGACAGACTAGTGTGGCAATATCTCTAGTCACCCCAAGTATGAGGTTAGCCCTCTTACTTCTACTTTAGGAATTTTGCCTCTGGTAAACTGTACTGATTAACATATTTCCAGTTCTTGTGAAAGTAGAATATTAAGAAACAAGGATCTGCTCTGTAATCCCCAAGTCCATGCTTGGCTGGAAGAATGGAAAGCAATTTGTATTCACATAGAAGCCTGTGTTCTGATCCTGTCTCTGATGCTTACTTAAGGGGTCTCACCAACACGTTAATTTTGATCAAGTCAGTAACATCTCTGAATTTGTTTCCTAATGGGTAAAATGAGGATAAAACTTATAACAACTCTTAGCATTGCTGAGGAGATTAAATAAAATAATGAATGTGAAATGCCTTATTTTTTTAAACTACAAATTGATGTACCTCAGTAAATTCTATTATTTACATTCAGTTACAAATTTTGTATAACACATTACAGTTTACAGAGCAGCATAACTGTTCCAATTGCTCCAACTTATGATTTACACTAAAATATGGCCTGGCCAGACAAGCAGGTTGTTTCACAAAAAACAACCCCTGCATCTGCCTGACACAAAGCTAAAAATTCATAATTGCCACCTCATTTCTTTAAGTCATGACATTTTTCAGTGTTCAAAACTATTCAAATACAAATACCTCCCCAAAGAAGGCAAACAATATACTCTACCAGCTAACACTTCAAGAAAATTAAATTTAACAGTAACAACTCTAAGACAGGAGGGACTAGGGACATTAGGAAAACTGAAAGGCTCGGAGATGATGTAGTTTTCTCAACCACCCCACAAAAGCCCCTTGAAATAAACCTGTCCAGAGTCCATACCTGTTTTTGGCAGTGATGTATGACAAGATATTTTGATTGAAGAACTTCAGGATCAAGGGGATGCAGTTGGCAAATACCAAATGTTGCGATACATATTCAAACTGAATTAGAAATCAAAGCAGAAAGGGCTGCTAATTTGGAGAAGAATGTTTGAAAAAAAGAGAAGTACAAATCTAATATCCATTCCTGAGAATATCTACTATCCACTTGTGTTATCAGTCTTCCTGTCTGGGAAATGGGAAGAATCATCTTCAGCCAGCCCATCCTACATGGAAGGGGATAATCTGCAGTATATGTCACAAGCACAAAACAAAGAAGTCAGAAAATAAAATCCTACTCCAATAAAGAGAAAGAATTGCTATGAGATTTGTTCCTAAGCCCAACAGGAAAGGAAGGCTCCCTGAGGGAGTTGGTTTCCATACCAAACCTCTGGCTCATAATGTTTCAACTGTGATTGATATAGCAGGGACAGCTGCAGCTTACTCTTGGCAACTGCTGGCATCACTCAGTCAGGATGGGGACAGCATATAATAACCAAATGAACCACTGCGCTCCAGCTCCAGTCTGTCTGGCACACCATATTCTTCTTAGTACTTAGAATATCAGTAAGTATACTGGCCACTTGGAGTATGGGGGGAGGAAGAAAAGAATGTTAGTAAGTATTTTAATGAATGAATGCACAAGAGCCCTTCAGCCAACAGATACTGCACTGAGAAGTCTAAGGTGTCTTTCAGGGGCTAAATATCAGAACGTGGAGACTCCATTTTCCACATCTCTCCAATCCAGGTGTGGTTTGTGTACATGATAACTTAGTGGGGCAAGTAGCCATAAGAGCAGTGTCATGGGGTTTTTGTCACCCATGGCATACTAAGGAGTGTCAAACACAGTTTATCTCCAGATCCAGAACCTAGTATGCTGGGACAGTATAGAAATGAGGTTGAAAAAGCAGAGAACTGCGGTGTTTTAAATCCTCAGCTCTCTGATCACCAACAAGTAGCCGAGCAGCAAGCCAAGCTGCCTAATGATCCTGGGTATGTAATTAGAGCAGGGGAGTCAGCTTATGACAAGACCACTTCCCTCTTCTGCTCAATATTTTCTCCCTGTAAGATTATTTATTTATAAAATCCAGGGTATTTTCCAAAGCCCCAGACAAAAGAGCCAATACATATCCAGTATCAACTGATGGAAAACTTTTTTTAGTTTGAGATGTGCCTGTGGCCCTGTCAGGATTCACTGACATACACTGCCAAGGCCCATCAAGCCACCCACCTGTCTAGATATGAATCCACATGCTTCCCACCAAGAGAAGCAGAAGTAAACACACATCTATAGTTCCCTGTTCTCTTTACACTAGAAACACTATCTCCTACCTACCCCTATTCCTCCCAGCCCTGCTGCTACTCAGCAAACACTGGCAAAAGTGGGAGCACCCAGGGCAACCGAACATACCCAAAGATGTCTTTGAATGTATGAAAGTGGAAAAATACCCTGGTTGATAGAGCCATGGACATAGACCCTGCAGGAGCCTCTCTGTACTCTGAGGACCTGCTCTTCTACCAGGAAGCTTGATTCTGACTTCTTAGGAGGAAAATGGGGTGGAACCTCTAGGCAAGAATGAGAAGCATTCCTATTCCCCCTGTGGTCCCCTCACAGACAGGAGCATCCATTTGCTGTCCCCATCTTGTCCCTATATATTGGCAATGCTGTGAAACCAAGTCCAAACTCCTTAGCATGGCAAACAATGTTTTATGGGAATGCAGCTTCTTAACTTTTCTTAGCTTCAATTTCATCATCTATAAAAGAGGTATTAAATAAGACTACTTTATAGGGTGGAGAGAATGAGGGCCTAAATAAGCTTAACAGGGTGCTGGGCACAGGATAGGTGCTCAGTAATTGTGTGCTAGCATATAGATTATGATCTGCTCCCTGCCGATCCCTTCAGCTTCACGTATCACCAGGCCATGCTTATCTTTCTCCACCCCAGGCAGAACTCCAGCAACATTTAATTAGTTTCTAAAGGTACTTTGCTCTCTCTCTCCCCCCTCTGGACTTTTGCATATTAGCTTTTCTGCTTGAAATGCCTCCTGTCCTCCTTCCTTAACAATTTTCATATCCTGGCTAGCATCTGTTTTTTTAGGACTCAGGTTAGAAGTCATTTCTTCTCCACCTCAAGCTGTATTAGGTGTTTCCATAGCAATCAGTGCTTACCTGTATCAGAGCACTTATCTTGCTATAATTGGTTACTTATATATCTATATCCTTTACAAGATTTCAAGGCCCCAAAGAGCCAGAACTGTGCCTTATTCAGAATGTACCTCAAATGTTAGAAAAGTGCTTCACATATAGAGAAGTATGGTCAACATACTTTTCCCCGCATTTGTGTGAAATGTTTGCACTCTCTCTTGCATTGTTTCAAAAACTGGCTGGGCATATTCTTGAGAACCTAGAGATTCCTATCCATAACCCTGGGATAACTTACAAGGGACACAGACATCTGTACCTTTCTAGGACAGTTCCTACTCCATAACACTACTCCAAGCTCATGCAATGGGTGGCCAGTTTCTCTGAGGGAGGGCAAAGAAAAGGCTGAAAGATGCTCATCAGGGTTATAAGAGCCCTCGTATCCTTCCTTTGAAAGACAGGGCCTGGAAAACATCCAAGACCTGTGGAGAAGAGCTGCTAGCTGCTCACCTGGTAGATATGGTTGAGTTTGAAGTGTTTGAGGAGTAGCAAAAGCAGGGTAGAGATACTCTTTACAATAATCTCCTTGTGCCTGTTCACATCGATGCCCAGCTTCATGCTCTGGAGAACAGTGATGCTACAATGGAAAGAGAAGGTATTAACGCAGAGAGTGGCCTTAAAGGGAGCCCTGTAGGGATCCAGGTATTTGGGTCTGATACAATGTACACATGAGAGCCAGAACTTTGGAAACTTGAACTTCTGTGCCAGGGAAACCTCCAGAGTTACCACTTATGAGACTGTCTGAAGAAATATTCCACTGATTTCTTTGTTTCTGTCTCTCTCTTTTGGCAAGTTCATCCCTTGGCAATGCTCACCCACATATCTGGGCAGCCAGTCGCTGGCACTGGCATCACCCTCCAGATCCTGAGTTCTGAGCTAAAAAGAGCCAAGCAGAAAGCCCTGTAGGGGAAAGGGGGTACAGGTGGGCAGAGAGGGGGCAATCTCTTTGGAGACAATCTCTGTAAATATTAACAAGGTGAGTGGGGACTAGAGAGACCCTGCAGACAAGGCAGCTAGTATCCAGCAGCTGCCCCCATTGAAGCACTCACGGCATCTCCTCAGGTAGGACATCTGCCAGGATATTGATAGAATCTGTCTTAGCCTTGGAGGTGGGAGCTGCAGCCAGCAGAATCTTAAGCAGAGCGATCTGTAAAGTAGAAAATAAAGAAATCCACCACTGTCCAACCCACTCAACAAGGCAGTGATTCTTCCACACCTTAATAACCCTGTGAAAAGTGTTTTAAAGCCATTCTCTAAGTTCTTCCCTCAATGACCATATCTCTCCAGCATCCAGAAGACCAAACAGGTGCCCAGTCCTGAGAGGCCTGCCCGTGAGGATAAAGAGAAAGCCAGAGGGAGCTCATTGGCTGTTCTGCTTCAAGACTGTTCTTTCCAGTGCCTGGCCTGGTGGCTGACACCTGTAATCCCAGCGTTTTCAGAGGCTGAGACAGGCAGATCACTTGAGGTCAGAAGTTCAAGACCAGCCTGGCCAAAATGGCGAAATCCCATCTCTACTAAAAATACAAAAATTAGCTGGCATGGTGTCACATAACTGTAATCCCAGCTATTTGAGAGGCTGAGGCAGGAGAATCACTTGAACCCAGGAGGTGGAGGTTGCAGTGAGCCAAGATCGTGCCACTGCACTCCAGCCTGGGCAACAAAGTGAGACTCTGCCTCAAAAAAAAAAGACTGTTCTTTTCAAAGGGGAAGATGGAAGGAACAGAGTGGGAGGGAAAGTGTGTAGAAATAAGGTGAGAGGCATAAGCCCAACTTCTCCCACTCTTTTCCTTCCTCTAACCCAAACCATTGGCATCTTCCCCACTCCCAGCCTGAGGCTATCTAGGACATGACAGACCACAGCAGATCTCAAAGGGTCTACAGTACTTACCTCGAAGGAGGGTCCCCAATGTATCATGTAGAGAAATTCAACTTATTCCCCACCCCTCCCAAAGAAGGACTAGGGAGAACAGTACCATCAGAGGAGCACTGAGGAAAGTCAGAAGTTTCATGTCAGAGAATGCCTTGCCAAATGGGCAAAGGCTCAGAAAACAAGCTCAAGTGTTGGATTGATTGGCTTGAAATGGTTTTTAGCTGTCTGTTCCTTGCAGCAGAGAAAGGCAGCTCTGGCCTAGCCACCTCCTTACCATATACTGGGGGAGGCTGTACAGCATTCCCTGGTAGAGGATTTCACATGGCGTCTCTGGTACCACCTCTTCCCCCTATGGCAAGAAATACATGGTTTGCCAAGGCCACATTCCAGGTGACCAAAGGCTTTATTTTCTTGGTTGTGAAGGGTGACCTGAAAAGAGCACTAAGCTGGGAGTCAGATCTAGGTTCCTACCCTAGCTGTGTTAATGACTAATTGTACAACCTTGGATAAGTCACATTCATTCTCTGAGTCCTAGTTTACTCTTCAATAGGACCATCAGGCTGGCCTGGATGACCTCCTAGGACCTGGGATACTGGAACAGATGCCCCATATAGAAGCACTTCCCATGGTGTCAATCTGAGGCTGAGAACTCTAGAATGTTCTAAAAGCCTGGAAGGAGAGGTAGGTGGCTCAACAGTAAGAGTTTAAAAGGAAGTTGGGTAACCTATGGCCTGGAGAAACAGGAAGGAATATTAGCAAAGATGCTTTTAAGTGGATAGAAATGATTTTCTTCCCCTCTCCATTGGCCCCTACATCACTTTCTCCTTTCTGACACACTCCCCTATATACAAATATCTCTGTTCCATTGATGACATTAACTAAGCCTTTTATAAGAGTGGGGAGGCTGGGGCCTCAACAGCCCAATAGGCTGCCCAGGTCACTGTCATCTTTTACCAATGCAGTTCCCTTCTCCCATAAGGTCGGTCCCTCTATTACAGGGCAAGGGAGGGGTCACTGCCATGAGACTCTGAGGCAGGGAAGAATAACCAGGCTCCTTCTGTCCCACATAATTAATCTGCTGCTTAAATTGACATAAATCCTAAATTGACATTCAACAGAGCCTGGCAATCCTGGCATGTCTGCCTTCCTGCTCTCCACAAGGCTGATTTCATACCATCTTCCTTCTCCTCAAACCAATTCCTTTGCCCCATCATCCCTAAACAGTTGCTGACCCTGCCTCACTCCTCATGGAGAAAACAGAAGCAATCAGACAGGCACACACTCATCTTCTCAACACCAAATCTATAAAGAATCTCCTTCCTTCCTCTTGACATGATGGATGAACTGCCTGTGCTTCTAACAAACGCCAATCTCCTACTGGTGCTCAGGATCTCACATCCATTTGCTTAGGTCCTACAATTATCCCCTCCTTGAATCATTTATTTTAGGACCCAAAAAAATGCTCTAGTATCTCTCATCTATAAAACATCCTTCCCTTGACCTCACATTCTCCTTCAGTCTACTTTCTCTCTTCCTCTTCACAAAACTTTTAGATCATCTACTTCCTTTCTTGACATTCCCTTCAACACACTCCAGTTAGGCTTTTGGTCCCAATACTTCACTTAGAGTTGCTCTTATCAAGGTCACTATCTTCATGTTGCCAAATCCAATGGGCACCTTTGTTCTTACCACATGCCACTTATTAGTAGCATTTTACCCAGCAGATCACTCCTTTTTTCTTGACTTTCTTTTCGTAGCTTTTATGATGCTATCATAATCTCTTGGATTTCCAGCCACTTCACTGTCTTTCTCATACTCTTCTGGCTCCTTTTCTGACACATCCCTCCCTACTCAACATGCTGGTGTGCCCCAGGGCTTTGTCCTGTGTTCCATCCTCTGCTTTGTCTCTACTCCCTCTCTGGGTTATCTCAGCCAGTTCTATGGCCTTTAATTAACACTGCCTATAAGTGTTACAAGCAACTCTCAAATTTATTTCTCAAAGCCAGCCCTCTCCCTAGACTTCTAGACTTGTATTTCCAATTGCCTGCAGCTCCACATTCTAAGGGGCATCTAAAACTTAGTATGACCAAAACAGAACTCTTGATATTCCCCCCACATCCTGGCAAGTGGTACTTACTCTTGATTCCTCTCTTTGCCTCTCTATCCACATCCAAATGCACTACAAATCTTGTCAGCTGTACCTCCAAATTCAGGTCAGCATCATCTCTCACCTTGACTATTTCAAGGGTTTCCTTGCTAGTCTCCCTGGAGTGCTTCTTCTATGCTTTTCTGGTCCAATCTTTACATAGAAGCTAATGTTTTAAAAGACATAAACCAGATCATGTCATTCCCCTGCTTAAAATCTCCAAAGGCTTCCTTCTATTTGACTGTGAGTCAACTTCGAGCTCCCTACCTTTGCTTACAGGTCCTCTGCAAAGTGGACTGAGGCCACCTCTCTGACTCCATCTCTAGGATCCAGGCCCTCTGCCCTGTGGTCCAGCCACAACAGCCTTCTTTCATTACCTCTGACACTCTGAGCCTGCTTTCCCCTTACTAAGGCTGTTCTCTCTGGAATGCTCTTTCCCCTGATGCTCCTATGGCTGGCTCCCTGTCCCTCAGATCTTGGCTTAAATGTCACCTTCTCAGAGGTCTACGTACTCTGACTGCCCAATCTTAAATAGTCTACTGATGCTTCTTTCATGTCATCCTGTTTAAATTTTCTTCATTGTATCTACCATTCTCTGAGAGTTTGGTTTACTTAACTTTCATTTTTTATCTTTCCTTCCCAACTTCAATGTATCATGAAAGTGGACACCTTGTCTTGCCTGGGACACAGTGAGAGTCTAATATGCTGAATGAATGCATGCACACATGCTCTGTAACAGCAC
The DNA here is from genome assembly GCF_009761245.1 of Sapajus apella. NCBI lineage: Eukaryota > Metazoa > Chordata > Mammalia > Primates > Cebidae > Sapajus > Sapajus apella. The sequence goes on from NW_022436947.1 coordinate 12,159,128, forward strand.
AGCAGACAGATTTTCTTCTACCCTCCTCCTGTGCAGGACCTCCTTGGCTCACCAAAGACATAGGGCATTTCTCCAGCTCCTCTTCATTCTTGATCTGCACATCTGCGATGGAGATATACTTGTGCTGACAAGATAAGGAGATATCAACAAGGGCTGAGAGCCTCATTCACATGTGTACCAGTCTCTTACTTAAATTCCCCAAAGGCAAGGAAATGTTCTGCTAATGGGTTTGTCACCCCATATAGACATGAACTTTTTCAAGGCAGGAGTCTTAACCACCTCTGCATCATCACCACAAATGCTTTGTGCACAGTGTTTCTGTTTATTCTGTTTCTATATTTGCTGAAGAGCAGCAAATTCCTAAGCATTTACCTTCAAACAAAGTGCAAGGGGAAACAGAAATAGGCCCCCTGCCCCTGGACCACTGCCCTGAGACTTTTGATATGTGTGCATGTATGACAGAGTGATGACTCTGGATACAGAGCAGGCTCCTACTCAACCCTGGGCCTTTAGAAGTTAGTGGGCTTACTGAGAGAGAGAAGTGAAAGGAAAAGATGCAAGGAATGAGAAGAAAGAGAGAAGAAGGAAGAGGAAAAAGAAATGAGAGGAAGAAAGGAGAATTTAAAAATCTATCTGAATATAGGAAACTGAGTAAGTAGGGAGAGACCTAATTTTTCCTATTTGGTCAAAAGGAGTGCAGGGGAAGTACAGAAGGTCCAGAAAGAGTTGGTATAAGAGCTCTACCCAGTGTCCAGGAGCCTGGTAATCTGACCTGCCTTGATGGCTCCTTATCCCTGAATACTGCGAGCCCACCCCAGTCACCTGTTTTAGGGTCTTCACACTCTCATGGATGGGCCTGGGTAATCCAACCAATGTATCTGTGTCCCTGTAAAAGGCCAGACATACCAGATCATAAGCTTCCAAAGTACAGAGAACTGCTGATACCCCAATACCCCTCTAGAGTCACACAGACCATGCTACTTTCAACAACCTCTACCCCCAGTACCCTGGACCTTCCTCTGCAAGCTTGCAGGTCCCCAATCAGTACTTCAGGGCACAAAAATAATAATGGTACACAGAAATGTTCTTGGAAATCAGGAGATTTTTACAGTCTTTTGGGTACTCACTTGGTTGTGGGAGTTGTAGGTTCCTACTTAAAAGGATATATAGCCCAATGACACCTTGACTCTGAAACACCACTAAGAAAGCCTCAATTTTCAAGAGGCCAATGGGAAGGATTCATGTGGATGGGGAAATGGGGGAAGATGGGATCTATTCTGACCATGTCTCGTCTTCACAGAATTGTAGCCCATTAGAGCAGGAAGAGCCCATAGAAACACCTAATCCAACATCATCATGAAACAATTAAGGCCCAAAAGAGAAATGATTTGTTGCTTCAAGTCCTACAGTTGGCTAAAAACATAAAAGTTCTTTGAGGAAAAGTGGAAGGAACTCAAGGAAAAAAACACCCATAGAAAGAACCCAAAGTAGTCACTGGGAGTTGTCCACGGCCTGGGTGCTCTAGGTTGCATTATGACTACCAGGTACCAGTCCTCATTACAAGCTACCTGCTCCTCTGGCCCCCTAGGAACCACTCTATAGCCAGTTCCAACCATTCAGTCACTTACTGGCCCAAGGTGAATCCGATGAACTTGTTCCTGCTCATCTCCAAGAAGTGCTCAATGTCCTTCTGTCTGAGAGGATGATGGAAAGACCAATCCCAGAAAAGGAGAGAAAAGCAAACTTTGAGAGAGAGAATCTTTCTGGGTTCCTGCCCCTCCACATCAGAGGACGGAAGCACTGGAGAAAGGTAGCAATCAACAAACAGAATTTCAAACTCAGACTAACTTAATGAGTCTTGAATACATAGACTACTCCATCTTGGGCCTTTGGTGACTGAAACCTCAAAGCATAGGGGACCCTGATGCTATTAAACCTACCTGACCTTTGGGGCCCAGGGCAGGCCCTTGGGAAAAGCCACCCGCTCAGCAGAGAGGGGTGCCTGTGAGGGTGGAGGTGGCACCAGAGGGTCCTGCTCTAGCAGGTCTAACTCTCCATCCAAGGTTCTTTCTCCATCACCAGCAGACTCCTCTTCCTCCTCTGCGGCTGGCTCCTCAGTCTTGAAGAGATCCCTTTCATTGTAGATGTCCAGGCTGTCCTGCTTAGTGAGGAGTTGCTGGAGGGGAAAGAAGGGAGGGTAGGCATGCAGAGATCTCACTCTTGGCATCCTTGTCTTAGGCCACCTCATATCCACAGGCCTCCAGATTTCAGGGAACATGGAATCTAAACATAGCCCTTGTGAAAATATCCCATTCCATAACTCAACCCTACTGTCCCCACTGGGTCCAAGAACAGGACAAGAAGTTCTCAGGCAACCATGCCATTAGCCAGAGAACAGAGCATAGATAATCCCAAAGTCACAGTTACTTAGTTTTCAGAAAGCATTGATGCCTTTTTTTTGCCAGCATTTTCCTTCCTAATTATGCTCTGCTTAGGTGAACATTCAATTAGTTTGCCTTCTGTGAAAATACACCAGCTGGCTGACTGAGGAAGAGGAGGACAGAAGCTTACTGCTAGGCAGAGGGAAGCAAGTTTGGAATTTTAAATCTTGTCACAAAGAAAAGAAGATTGGACAGAAATAAGCCAAAAAGTTAACAGTGACTGTCTCTGGTTGTTAAGATTGTGGGTGATTTTTCTTTTCTCCCTTCGTCACATTTTTATATTTGTTCCAAATTTTCTACAATGAGTAAGCATTACTTTATAAAACAAAAATAAAGGTTAAAAAATTGCATTGCAGATAATGGAGACTGGATTACTGAGCACTACTGTCTAGCCCTGTTGATAAACTGGCAGGCAGGGCAGTTTGTAAGAACATAGTCGGGTCTCAGTATAATTTGTCATTCTGACCTTTTCAGGACAGCAGGCTATAGTCATGTGCTGCACAATGCTGCTTCAGTCAACAATGGACTGCATATATAATTGTGGATCCATAAGATTACAATGCTGTATTTTTACTGTGCCATTTTCTAGGTTGCGATACACAAACACCATTGGGTTACAATTGCATATGGTTTTCAGAATAGTAACCTTCTGTACAGGTTTGTAGTCTAGGAGCAATAGGCTATATGCCTAGGTGTGTAAGTACATTCTATGATGTTTGCTTAGTGATAAAGCTGCATAATGACACATATTTTAGATTGTATCCATGTCACTAAGTGTCACATAGCTATATACATAGAACCCTACCCAGTCATCTCTTAAATGTAAGCCTTTGGTTCCAGGGCTGGTTAAGAATGTGGCTGCCTGACAGTAAACCCTCCTGCTATCTCAAAATAGTAAAATGCCTTACATCCCAGAAAAATGGATTTTCTTGGAGCCCTGTTAGGTGCCCTGGGTCCCTATCCCCAGAATTATACCCTTAATTGTTGTTCAGAATGTAAGAAACTCCAGGCGCTGAGGTCCAGGCCAATGATTCTGTAACAAGACACGGCTATACAACGTGATATCACAGTGTTATATCACAACAGCCCACGGGCTATCAGGGCTCGGGGATAGAGGCCAAAGTAGAGACTCTAAGGTTTCTAGAGTCTCCCTATGACCAACCTGGGTAGGATGAGCCAGGTCATTTACTGCCTTTTCCTACCACACCCAGAGTAGCTTAGAATCTTGATTTTTGGCCAGTCAGTGTCACAGTACCACTGTCTGCTTCAGTCCATACCCTTCGAGAGCCACGGCGGCCTCGCAGCTTGGAGGGTGGGGGTGCCAGCTGAGATTCCCCCAGGTCAAGGGTGTAAGAAGGTGGGGAGGCAGCACGCATGCTCTTCACCACCTGGATACTGTCTTCAGCCAGTGGAGGCAGGCCCAATTCTGCCCGCTTCTGTACTTTGAGAGTCTGCAGATGCTCAAATCCACCGAGGGTAAACTAAGGAAGAAACAGAAAAGGGGCAATGAGAGAGGAAGGGAGGGAAGTAACAGAGAGCCAAGGTCAGGGAAACATGGATGAAAAGAAAGAGCCACAACCTCCAGTCCCTTCAGACCTTCTCCTTAATAAGGAAGCAGTAAAGCAGGAAGAGGCAAATGTGGTTACCATCCCCACAGCAACTGAGGAGCTCAGAGACCAGGACAAAGCATTATTTACTGCCCCAGTATGGGAAACATCACCAGAAGTTAGGAAAGAGATTCCTGGGGGACTCCTCAAAAAAAAGAAAAAAATAGGAAACTATCTCCCTTTTTAAGGAACACATCCCGATGCTATAAAGTCCCAGAGTCACTCAATTTCCACTGTAGTCAAGAGGCAGTTCCTCCTATTAGGCCTGCCTTGGGAGATGGGAGCCAGAGATGAAGGAGGTTGAATAATTAGTAGCAAAACTGCAGCCACATATTTATAAGAATTTCATTGTTTTTTTTTAAAAAAAAAAGCAAATCCTGGTCAGGCGCAGTGCCTCCTGCCTATAATCCCAACATTTTAGGAAGCCAAGCTAAAAGGATTGCTTGAGACCAGGAGTTCAAGACCAGCCTGAGCAACACAAGGAGACCTGACGTACAAAAAAAATAATTTTTATTAAAAAATATAATACAAATCCTCTGTTTATCTTGGGGGATGGCAGGCACTCACCCCAACCTTTTATAGCTAGAGAAATTGAGGCTCAGAGAGTTGCCCAAAGTTTCTCAGCATCAGCAAAGATCAGATCTACCAACTTTCAACCAGTGTTCTTTCCATCAAACGTTGGCTTTATCAAGAGAAGGTACCACTGACACCCCCAGTTTATGGAGTGGCATCTCATATTCATCCAATAGAAACACAAAACCTAAATAAAAAACAAAAAACAAAAAAAGAAAAGAAGTAAAAATAAATAAATAAATAAATGAAACATGAAACCTATTCTAACATAGAATATCTGATGTCTCTAGGACAGCCTTGTTGTTCCTCCGTATTAGCAGTTGGCTAAAGGCTGCTCTATTCTGCTCTCTGGCTCAAGCCTCCTGGAATAAGACTAGAAGAAACTGAGGCAGCATAGGGCATTGCTGATCTTATAATGTGGGAGTGGGGAGAATCACTCACCATGACCACCTTCCAGAGCAGGAGCAGGACCTTCTTTATGGGGAAGTGAGGAGCCAGGCCACTGCAGAACTTGGTAACCATGGAGAAGAGTAGAAGGGCAAAAGGCTCCTCATTATGCATGAAGAAGCCTAGGGGTGAGGAGAGAGTGGAGTCAGAAAATAAGGATGAGGCAGCTGAAACCTTGTTCCTGTAAACCTGATTCTGGACACACAGAGGAAGCCACTCACCTCCCCTGAGGAATTCCAGAGTACTTGGTCCTGAGAAGGAGGCTTAGCCCCCAGAAGGAAGCCCCTCAAGGGCAGGAAGGGAGGCCATGGAATTAAAGTGTCTCAGGCCCCAGAGCTTAGGGTGATGCTTTGGGGGTAGATGCCAAACTAGAAGTAACAATAATGAAGACATTGCTTTCTGGATAAGGACTCAGTGTAATCCACTTTCCCACATCAATAAATATATTTTTAAAATCCCATAGGCCTTCATATCCTATCCCTCTCAGATGACAACACCAACTTACATTTGAATAGAACTCAGTTTTCAAGGTGATTCAACTCATTTTTTTCATGTGGGATTCATGATGGAGTGGGAGAGAAATGGCTATCCCCACTTATAACCAAGGAAACCAAGGCATAGAAAAGTTACAAGACTGGTCCTAGCTCATAGATACAGAGGGGTTATCAAGCCCCGCCCTCATACCTGCCATGCAGTATCTCTGTCCTAAAAGAAAGGATATTAATTTTAAAAAAGAAAACAAAAGGAAAAAGGACTGTCTGCCTCTCCTAGGCAGATGCTCTGCTTCCCTTCTCCCTTTTAGCACCCCATCCACACCTTCCACAAGTGCCATTTCTTACTTAATTCAGTGCGGAAGGTCTCCCGGGCTGTCCTCCACCCACAGGGGTCTGTCTCTCGCTCCAGGCGAATATTTTCCACCATTAGGTACATAACACTCAGCAGCACCCTGGGGTTACAGAAGAGTCACAAGAGGTTCCCAAGGCAATTCCCAGCCCACAGTCAGAGACCTCAGGGATGGTCTCTGTGGGAGCCCAACCCAGTGAGATTAGATAGAGGGTAACTTCCTAATTGTCTGAGTCATTTGCGATTTGGGGAAAAGGTAACCCAGGTGTTAATCATCCGCCCTGTTCTAAGCCCATAGTCAGCCCTACTCACCGGAGCTCTGTGCTGTCAGCTATGGAGACAGCTGGTTTCCGAAGGGCACTGCTACAGGCCTGGCTGTTGCTGCCACGGGGAGGAAAAAAAGAATGGAATGATAAGACCTCTTTTCTCTCTGTGCTCTTACTTATCGCACACACAAACATGAGTGCCTGCCATTCTCTAGCTAGTGAAACTAGTCTATGGTAAAGGAGCCGACAAAATTCCCCTGCCACCTTAGCGAACTCTTATCTATAGTGAAGACAGGCAAGGGCAGGATCTGTGGTATCCATGTCTCTTGCATTCCCCACTATGCTTAGTACTGTGCTGGACATAAAACAGATGCTAAGAAACACCTGATGAATAATAAGCAGATTGTACCCTATCTCAAACTCCTGGGTGATGGACATGAGACAAAACAAGGGGTCACTGTAATAGTAGCAGCAAATAAGGCCTCCTCTACAACTATAGCCCATGAGGGAAAGAAACGGGCACAGTGGCAGGAAAAAATTGATTTCCTCTCTTTCTTGGGTCATGCACTCAAAACAGTTTCCCTCTTGAATTCCAGAGTTAGGCTGAGCTAAGAAAGTCCTTGAATAAAGAGAACCCACTCAGGATAGGCCCCTAAAGCCCAGGATTAAAGCTGTAAGTGAAGCAGAAGCTACAGATGTATCCAACCTCCGGGAGGGAGAACAGAATATCAGAGAACATGGCTGGATGTTAACTGTCAATGAGCTTTGGGCTGAGGTGAGAGTAGACCCAGATCCTCACAGGGGGTCTCTATAGTGAGGGAACCAGCATAGAAGATGAGGCCACTTTAAGGAATGGGGGTTATCTAGGTCAGCCCTTCCCCTAAGGCTTCTCACTCAATTTCCATGTGGAGTAGCTCCAGGAAGGTGGAGAAGGTCCCCATCTGATACAGCAGGAAGCAGTTGTACCTGGACCAGTGTAGCACATCGACCTCTGAATCACATTCACCAAAAGTACCTAAAGGACCACACAGTGTTACAGGGGTTGAGGGGTAGCAGTATCCCAGTTCTTTCTACCCTGCACCATGATCTTCAGATTTTCCTATATTATTCTGCCCAATAATTAGGCTGACATAGGATGACAGGGACCCCAAGAACTTCCTGGAATGAGTCAGGGGAGAGGAGAGGTAGTCTCCATGGTTAGGTCCAATGTGCTCATCAATGGCTTGTCATCTTAAGGGTGGGTTCTCCCAGAAGCAGATCCTGAGGTAAGTAAGGATTCCAGTGTAAGTAGCTTATTTGGGAACTGTTCCCAGGAATCATCAGTAGAGACAGGAAAGAAAAGGAAGCCAAAAAAGTTCACTCAAGGATAACTTTGGAAACAGTATAAAACACACAACTCACAGTTTTTCTATCCAAGAGGGATGAGATAGTCAGGCTATCCATCTACTAACCCCTGTTAGTCATTGGATAAGGGGTGCTAAACTAGAGAAGCACACTGATTCCCTTTACTTCCTGGCTGCCCTGTATGGGCTGCAGAGAAGGCCCTTGGGCAGAAGCTGGGCATGGTGGCACATGCCTATAATCCTAGCTACTTGGGAGGCTGGGGCAGGAGAATAGCTCAAGCCTATGAGTTCAACCACCCAGGGCAACATAGTGAGACTTTGTTTTAAAAAACTATTATAAAGTTCTTGGGCAAACCTATGAAGGTAACTGCAGTTGGAAGTTGGCCAGAGCACCAGACCCAAGAGATACAGGAGGACACAGTCCCATTTGCTAGTCTTCTCTTCACCTAATGTCCACCCTTTCCCCTCTTCATTTATTATTTTTTTCTTTTTCAATTTTTTCTTTTAGCTCCCAACTGGTTGGTTCTATTAACAAGCCTCATTATGCATGATTGAAGGGCTTATTTTCACTACTCCAGCTAGGCTATCTCATTTCCCTCTCCAACACCTGGCTAACGGGTTTCTTCTGGGAAGCTTTCCCTAATTACTCTATTTAGTTCTGATCATCTCCAAATTACTCACAGCATCCACTTCTGCAGCTATGTTGGCTTGAAATTTCAAAATGCCAATGAGAAACAATGCAAGGGGTCCATGTGTATTTATGACACTTTCCTACTTCTCCTCAGTTTTGGGGCCAGGCCACAGTTGATGTCTTGTCTCCATGATCAGCTGGTGGTACATCATCAGCTCTGGCCACACTGATCCTCTTTGCTAGTATTCACATATGATTATAGTACAGGGTAGGGAAAAGAAGAACCCTATAAAAAAATTCTGACATGCCTGGTAAGATAAAGGTAGATCCCAAGGGATCCAGAACAGCATTCAACACTATCCAATCTTCCTTATAAGCACAGATTACTCCTAGCATACGACAAGATCTGTCCTTGAGAGGCAAGAAACCTTGCTTTCCCAGCACAGCCTGCCTCATCTCAGTCCTGATAATGCCACTTCCACTTCCCTCTCTATGCTCCACCCCTCTGAAACTATCAAGGGTGGTCACTCACCTTGGGCCAGGTAGAGAACAGCCCGGGCCACCTTCAGTCGCTGTTCCCTACTGACCACCTCCAGCCGGTCCAAGAGTCCCATTATATAGGCCTTTTGGGCATCTTCTCCTAACTCCAGCCATTCCTTGCCCTGCACTGGGAATAAAAGGCCAAATACAATCAGTGTCAGCTACTGCCACTTTTCCTGGAAAAGGCTCCTCATAGCATACCCACCTCTGATCTCAGAGCCCCCCAAAATTATTTTTTCCAAAAGCTTTCCTTATTTCGCTGAGAAAGAATAAGGGATGGGAAAAGGACCCAAAATGTTCTGGCCTGAACCCAGTCTATAGCCTCATCTTCTTCAATATCCCCTCTGTCCTCCACACACTGCCTATACTGTCCTGTCTGTCTGCCTTTCCTCAAAGAATTCCCTCTGTTTCCCTACACATTCAATTCCTAGTCATCCTTACAGACCCAACACAAAATGACCTCTTTCCTACTCTTACATGCCCAATATAAAATGACATTTTTCAATAAATGCTCCAGTCAAATACTCTGCTTCCAAGACACTTTTAAAACTTTTTTGACACAGCATTTTCCTCCTGGATGAGGGGTGCTAAACTAGAGGAGAACACTGATTCCCTACACTTCCTGGCAGCCCTATATAGGCTGCAGAGAAGGCCCTTAGGCAGAAGCTGGGCATAGTGGCATATGCCTATAATTGTAGCTATTTGGGAGGCTGGGGTAGGAGGATTGCTTGAGCCTCAGCTAGTTTTGTGATGTGTACATCTCTCCTCTGCTCTCAAATTATATCTTCTTTGTAAAAGCTACTTCTCACTCCTGCCTCCAGTATCTGACACAGAACAGATATTCATCATACATTTGTTGAACTGAAAATTGAATTGCCACTGACCAAGTAAGGAAATGGACAAGAATATCTGAGAATGTCACAGCGTGGGCCCGTGAAATTACTATTGAGAGTGGGGCAGAGTTAAAGATAGAGATGGAACATTAAGGTCAAGGGTTCTATCAGGCAGCACAGCACGAGCTTCTCGTGCTTTGCTCTCCACTTGAGATACAGAGAACCCTGTATCCCATAAGCAAAAAGGAAAGGCTACATGGTTATGGAGGGTGGGATGGTTAATACTGAGTGTCAACTTGCTTGGATTGAAGGATACAAAATATTGATCCTGGGTGTGTCTATAAGGGTGTTGCCAAGAGACTAACATTTGAGTCAGTGGGCTGGGGATGGCAGATCTACCCTTAATCTGGTGGGCACAATCTAATCAGCTGCCAGCAAATATAAAAGAGGCAGAAAAACATGAAAAGGAGATATGGGCCTAGCCTTCCAGCCTACATCTTTCTCCCATGCTGAATGCTTCCTTCCCTAGAACATTGGACTCCAAGTTCTTCAGTTTTGGGACTTGGACTGGCTCTCCTTGCTCCTCAGCTTGCAGACAGCCTAGCTGAGGAGCAAGGAGAGCCAGACCTAGACCTTGTGATAGTGTAAATTAATACTTAATAAACTCCCCTTTATGTATATACATATATATCTATTAGTTCTGTCCCTCTAAGCAAACCCTGACTAATACAGATTTGGGTACCAGGAGTGGTTCTAGAGGTTTTGTGGTTTCTGGAGTTGGCTGCTTAATATGATTAGATCCAAAAATGCTAAGGACTTTACTTCTAATAGTATGGAGAACACTGGTAGTCCTTGGAGGAAACTGTTTAGAAAGTTATGCAAAATAAATGCATTTGACACTCTCGATTCACCACTGTGAGAGGCAAGGAGTTTAGTGACTACACATAATACCTTTGACCATATGTGGAGAACCAAGGAACATAAGGAAGTTGTTTGGTTGCTCCTAAGTTTAGTAGACAAAGTGATGAAAGAAAATGATGAACTCAGGGATTCTGTCTCCCAGCTTCAGAAGCAGATACTGAGCCTCAAATCTGCTAAGGTTGCCCTGAGTGAGAGTCTTATCTCCTGCAGAGAAAGAGCTGAAATTGTGGAAAAACAGACGCAAGCTCTTATCATGTGAATGGCTGACCTGCAATGAAAGATGCATTTACATACTTGTCAGATGTCTATTGTTAAAGTGAGGGCATTTATTGGAAAAGAATGGGACCCTGAAAATTGGAATGGGGACATGTGGGAGGACCCTGGTGAAGCTGGGGACACTGAATTTGTAAACTCTGATCAACATTTTTTGCCAGAAGGAACAGCTTCCCCATCCCCAGCAGTGGCAATATCTCCTCCCAGACCCATGCTGCTGTCAGCCTTTCCACCTTTGTCTGAGGAGACAAACCTGTGCTGCCTGAAGCAACAGTGATGGCAGTTGCCCTGAAACAGCTGCCGGGCAAGATAATGTTGGTCATTCTCAGAAGCCACCCTCAACACCTTTGTTTGCTTCTAGACCTATAAGTAGATGAAAGTCCTAGCAGGCCCCTAGAGGTGAGGTTGAAAGTGTGACCCATGAAGAGGTGTGCTACACTCAGAAAGAACTATTTGAGTCCTCTAATTTATATAAATAGAAATCTGGAGAAATAGAAATCCCTGAGTTCATCATTTTCTTTCATCACTTTGTCCACTAAACTTAGGAGCAACCAAACAGCTTCCTTATGTTCCTTGGTTCTCCACATATGGTCAAAGGTATTATGTGTAGTCACTAAACTCCTTGCCTCTCCATTATGAGATAATGGAGGAAGGAACACAGAGTTGGATCAGGCTGAATTTATTGGTTTAGGCCCACGAAGTAGGGACTCTGCACTTAATGTTGCAGCTTAGGGAGTTAAAAAAGGTTCTAATAGTTTATTTGCTTAGCTGAAATATGGATTAAAAGATGGCCCACTGTAAGCAAGCTGGAAATGCCTGGTCTCCCTTGGAGGAAGGGATCCAAAGGCTTAGGGAGACTGGGATGGTGGAGTGGATTAGTCACTTTAGACCTATTCATCCCAGCTGGGAGGGTCCAGAAGATACGCCTTTGACCAATGCCTTGCAAAATAAATTTGTGAAGGCAGCACCTGCATCTACGAAGAGCCCTGTAATTGCTCTTCTCTGTATGTCAGATCTAACAGTGGGAACTGCAGTCACTCAACTACAAAATTTAAATACAATGGGAATAATTGAATCCCAAGGTGGCAGGGGCCAAGCGGAAGCACTCTACCATCAAAGGCAAGGTGGGCATAGCTACTGTAATGAACAGCAGAGACAAAGCAGCAATCAGAATAGTTTGACTCATGTAGAACTGTGGCATTGGCTAATTAATCCCAATGTTCCTAGAACTGAAATTGATAGGAAGCCTATCGCATTCCCACTTAATTTATACAAGCAGAAAACTTCTAGGTCGAATGGACAAAAGACTGATTTGAATTATAAAACAGAAAATCATGGCCCCTCAGTCAATTTCCAGACTTGAGTCAGTTTATAGACCCAAAACCCCTTGAATGAGGGGAGGCCAGGTTCCCTTTAGGAAGGACCCCCTCTATATTACCAACAATTTATGCAGTGAATCTTTCTCCCATCCTTCCCCAAGGAGACCACTGGCCTTTTACAGGGTAACTGTGCACTGGGAAAAGGAAATGATTAGATATTTCAGGGACTACTGGATACTGGCTCTGAGCTGACATTGATTCCAGGGAACCCAAAACACCACTGTGGTCCTCCAGTTAAAGTAGGGGCTTATTATGGAGGTCAGGTAATTCATGGAGCTTTAGCTCAGGTCCAACTTACAGTGGGTCCATGGACTCATCCTGTGGTCACTTCCCCAGTGCCAGAATGCATAATTGGCATAGATGTTCTTAGTAGCTGGCAGAACCCCCACATTGGGTCCCTGACTGGTAGGGCGAGAGTTACTACGGTGGGAAAGGACAAATGGAAGCCATTAGAGCTACCTCTACCTAGAAAAATAGTAAATGAAAAACAACATCACATTCCTGGAGGGATTACGGACATTAGGACCATCATTGAGGACTTGAAAGGCACAGGGGTGGTGATTCCCACCACATCCCTGTTCAACTGTCGCATTTGGCCTCTGCAGAAGATAGCTGAATCTTGGAGAATGACAGTGGATTATCATAAGCTTAACCAAGTGGTGACTCCAATTGCAGCTGCTTGAGCAGAAACCACATACCAGATGTGGTTTCACTGCTTGAGCAAATTAACACAAGGTGGTACCTTGTGTTAACACACCACGTGGTACCTGGTATGTGACCACCTGCTTGGCAAATATCTTTTCCTCCATTCCTGTCCATAAGGCCCACCAGAAGCAATTTGCCTCCAGCTGGCAAGGCCAGCAATATACGTTTACTGTCCTACCTCAGGGGTATATCAACTCTCTGGCTTTGAGTCATAATCTTATTTGGAGAGAACTTGATCACTTTTTGTTTCCACAAGATATCACACTGGTCCATTACATTGATCACATTATGCTGATTAGATCCAGTGAACAAGAAGTAGCAAACACACTGGACATATTGGTCAGAGATTTGTGTGCCAGAGGATGGGAAATAAATCTGATTAAAATTCAGGGAACTTCTACCTCAGTAAAATTCCTAAGGGTCCAGTGCTGTGGGGCCTGTCAAGATATTCCTAAGGTAAAGGACAAGTTGCTTCATTTGGCCCTTCCTACAACCAAGAAAGAAGCACAATGCCTCTTTGGATTTTGGAGGCAACACATTCCTCATTTGGGTGTGTTACTCCAGCCCATTTATTGAGTGACCCAAAAGGCTTCCAGAATAGGAGAAGGCTCTGCAACAGGTCCAGGCTGCTGTGCAAGCTGCTCTGGCAGTTGGACCATATGACCCAGCAGATTCAATGGTGTTTGAGGTGTCAGTGGCAGATGGGGATGCTGTTTGGAGCATTTGGCAGGCCTCCATAGGTGAATCACAGCAGAGGCCTCTAGGATTTTGGACCAAGGCCCTGCAATCTTCTGCAGATAACTACTTTCCTTTTCAGAGACAGCTCTTGACCTGTTACTGGTCTTTGGCAGAAACTGAATGTTTATCAAGTCACCATGCAACCTGAACTGCCTATCATGAACTGGGTGCTTTCTGACCCACCAAGCCATAAAGTAAGTCATGCACAGCAGCATTCCATCATCAAATGGAAGTGGTATATATGTGATCAGGCTCAAGCAGGTCCTGAAGGCACAAGTAAATTACATGAGGAAGTGGCTCAAATGCCCATGGTCTCCAGTCTTGCTACTCTGTCTTCTTTCCCCCAACCTGCTCCAATGGCCTCATGGGGAGTTCCTTATGATCAATTGACAGAGGAAGAGAAGACTAGGGCCTGGTTCACAGATGGTTCTGCACCATATGCAGGCATCACCTGACAGTGGACAGCTGCGGTACTACAGCCCCTTTCTAGGATACCCCTAAAGAACAGTGGTGAAGGGAAATCTTCCCAGTGGGCAGAACTTTGAGCAGTGCACCTGGTTGTGCACTTTGCATGGAATGATAAATGGCCAGATGTGCAATTATATGCTAATTCATAGGCTGTAGCCAATGGTTTGGCTGGATAGTCAGGCACTTGAAAGACGCATGATTGAAAAACTGGTGACAAAGAAATTTGGGGAAGAAGTATGTGGATGGACCTCTCCGAGTGGTCAAAAGCTGTGAAAATATTTGTATCCCATGTGAATGCTCACCAGTGGGTGACTTCAGCAGAGTTTAATAATCAAGTGGATAGAATGACCTGTTCTGTGGACACTACTCAGCCTCTTTCCCCAGCCACCGCTGTCATCACCCAATGGGCCCATGAACAAAGTGGCCATGGTGGCAGGCATGGAGGTTATGCATGGGCTCAGCAACATGGACTTCCACTTACCGAGGCTGACCTGGCTACGGCCACTGCCAAGTGCCTAACTTACCAGCAGCAGAGACCAACACTGAGCCCTTGATAAGGCACCATTCCTCGGGGTGATCAGCCAGCCACCTGGTGGCAGGTTATTATACTGGACCTCTTCCATCATGGAAAGAGCAGAGGTTTGTCCTCACTGGAATAGACACTTACTCCCGATATGGGTTTTCTTATTCTGCAAGCAATGCTTCTGCCAAGACTACCATCCACGGACTCATGGAATGCCTCATCCACCGTCATGGTATTCCACACAGCATTGCCTCTGACGAAGGCACTCACTTTACAGCTAAAGAAGTATGGCATTGGGCTCATGCTCATGGGATTCACTAGTCTTACCATGTTCCCCATTTTCCTGAAGCAGCTGGATTGATAGAACAATGGAATGCCTTTTGAGATCACAATTACAACACCAACTAGATGACAATACTTTGCAGGGCTGGGGCAAAGTTCTCTAGAATGCCATGTATATATGCTCTGAATCAGCATCCAATATATGGTACTATTCCTCCCATAATCAGGATTCACCAGTCCAGGAATCAAGGGGTGGAAATAGAAGTGGCACCACTAACCATCACCCCTAGTGATCTACTAGCAAAATTTTTGCTTCCTCTTCCTATGACATTATGTTCTGCTGGCCTAGAGGTTTTAGCTCCAGAGGGAAGAACGCTGCCATCAGGAGACACAACAATTTTATTAAACTGGAAGTTAAGATTGCCACCTGGACACTTTGGGCTCCTCCTACCTTTAAGTCAACAGGCTAAGAAGGGAGTTACAGTGTTGTCTGGGGTAACTGACCCAGACTATCAAGATGAAATCATTCTACTACTCCACAATGGAGTAAAGGAAGAGTATGTGTGGAATACAGGAGATCCATTAGGGCATCTCTTAGTATTACTATGCCCTGTGATTAAGGTCAATGGGAAACTACAACAGCCCAATCCAGGCAGGACTACAAATGACCCAGACCCTTCAGGAATGAAGGTTTGGGTCACTCCACCAGGAAAAAAACCACGACCTGCTGAGATGCTTGCTGAAGGCAAAGGGAATACAGAATGGGTAGTAGAAGAAAGTAGTCATCAATACCAGCTACAACCACATGACCAGCTACAAAAATGAGGTTGTCATGAGTATTTCTTCCTTCTTTTGTAAAAAAATGTTTGTGCATGTATACACTTGTACTAAGAAAATATCTTCATTTTATTTCCTTTCTCCTTTATCTGTGACATAAGATTTACTGACTTCATATCAGCATTTAAGTATTGTTAACTTTATGTAATAGCATTTGGGTTGGGGATTGGTGCATTTACAGGTGTACGAAGGATAGTTGTATTATGTTGGGCGTAATTATGACCTTATTATTGTCTTTAAGATTATGTATGATCTCAGGAGATGTGTATGAGTTCAAGTTGACAAGGGGTGGACTTGTGATGGTTAATACTGAGTGTCAACTTGATTGGATTGAAGGATACAAAGTATTGGTCCTGGGTGTGTCTGTGAGGGTGTTGCAAAAAGAGATTAACATTTGAATCAGTGGGCTGGGGAAGGCAGATCCATCCTTAATCTGGTGGGCACACTCTAATCAGCTGACAGCAAGCATAAAACAGGCAGAAAAACAGGAAAAGGAGAGATGGGCCCAGCCTCCCAGCTCACATCTTTCTCTCATGCTGGATGCTTCCCACCCTTGAACATCGGACTCCAAGTTCTTGAGTTTTGGGACTCAGACTAGCTCTCCTTGCTCCTCAGCTTGCAGACAGCATATTGTGTGAACTTGTGATTGTGTAACTTAATACTTAATAAACTCCCCTTTATACATATATGTTTATCTATCCTATTAGTTCTGTCCCTCTAAGAGAACCCTAACTAATACAGAGAGGATGAAGGATCATACTTTGTTTTAGCCTTTTACTAGATCAGGCTGGAATATCATAGAAGGAAAAAGCAGGTTTCTGTGAGTAAAGATCTGGAATTACCTTGAGTCTTGAAATCTTCTTCAAAGCACCTCCTGTTATTGGTGAATTCCAGGCTCTCAGTGTAACTATACAATTCTGTGGCAGGAAAGAACATAACAGTCACATTCAGGAGATCCTTAAAGAAGAGGCCCAAGGTAGAGAGGGTGGCATGAAAGAGCTGAAGCTTCTAACACATTCCTGTGTCCAATTCAATCCAAAGCCAGCTTCCTCCTTTTCAGAGCAGTTAAAAATAGCCGCTTGTGTCCCTGGGTGATTAAACCATCAAACCTGTCCTCCTCCTGCCAGCTGGCTGCTGCAGCAGAGAAGACAGCCTTCAACATTTGGTGAGGCCAGGAGGAGGACTGGAGCACAGAGAGCTTAATCTCACCACTCCTGTTTCTAATAGTTATGACTCCTGCTTTGTCAACCCGACCAGGAACTATCCTATCTCTAAGGGAAGAGGAGGGCAACACAACTCCTGAAACTCAGAGGAAAGATCCTTGTGCTGTTCCAGGAAACCAGGGCAAGGGCTGAAAAGTAACTGCTGGATGGCTCTTCAGGATTGGAGCCAGTTCATTCTCTCCCTGCTGTCTCCTCAAAGGGTATAGAAGTTTAGATTCCTGCCTACAGCCACTAGGCAGATGCTACAAAAAAACACCTTGAGAACAGCTATGATTGCCAAAGGGCTGCTGTACCCAGGAAAATCTAACTTTGCTAGCAGCAGCCTCTCAATACAAAATGCAGAAAGCTTATGAGAAATAAAAATGCTGGCCATGTGTGGTGGCTCACACTGATAGGATTATAATCCCAGCACTTTGGGAGGCTGAGGCAGGAGGATCGCTTGAGGCCAGGAGTTTGAGACTAGTCTGGGCGACATAGCATGACCCCATCTCTACAAAAAGTTTAAACATTAGCCAGGTGTAGTGGCACATGCCTTTTACTAGATCAGGCTGGGATCAGCCTCCAAGTCCTAGTTACTTGGGAGGCTGAGGTGGAAGGATCGCTTGAGCTTAGAAGTTTGAGGCTTTAGTAAGCTATGATCATGTCACTGCACTCCAGTCTGGGGTAACAGAATGAGACTCTGTCTGTTAAAAAGAAATAAAAATAATGTCCTTTCCTACACACACACACACGCACACACACACATACACACACACACACACACACTCTCTCTCTCTCTCTCTCTCTATATATATATATACACACACATACACACCCTCATCTTACAGAAGATGAAGAACTGAAATAGAGAAGTCAACAGATGATAGAACAGATTTCCTTTAAATCTCTGCTCCCTACCTGAGACCCTTCCTGGAAATTTAACTAGGTCACAGGTAATTCACAAAGCAAGAGAAATTCACTTATGTTCCAGCCAGCTGTCTAATGGTTGAGAAACACCCTGTCTGGAAGTCAGGGCTTTTGAGTCCTGAGCTCCAGAAACCAGGCGTGACCAGAGGCAAATCCCATCTCTGAATTTTAAATTCTTCAGTCTTTAGTGGAGGAGGTGAATATATGTATCTTTAGAGTAAAGCACTACAAGCCCAATCAGAAAAGTGAGCAAGGCTATTAGGTACCAAACTTTAGTTTCATTCTTTTTATTTTTAAATTTTAGATCATGAATTTTCATATACAGGTAAGTACAGAATAGTACATTTAAGACACCTGTGTACTATCTTCTACGCAGGTAAAAATGTTAGCATTTGTTATATATGCTTCAGACTGCTCTCAGTCGATCTTATTCCCTTCTCCAGAGGACACTGCTATAATGAAATTGGTGTGTATCCTTCACATGCCTATTTTTCTACTTTTACTATATGCATAGGTGCCTGTAAACATATGATATTGCTCTGTTTAAAATTTTTTTTATCCAAGCAGTATCATATTGTATAAATTCTTGTTACTGCTCTTTTCTCCCAGTTTTGTCTTTAGCATTTATTATTATTATTTTTTTTTTAGATGGAGTCTGGCTGTGTCACCTAGGCTGGAGTGCAGTGGTGTGATCTTGGCTTAACTGCAACCTCTGCTTCCCGCGTTCAGGCAATTCTCTTGTCTCAGCCTTCCAAGTAGCTAGGACTACAGGCACATGCCACGATGCCTGGCTAATTTTTATATTTTTAGTAGAGACGGGATTTCACCATATTGGTCAGACCATGTCGCTAAAAAGAAGAAGAAATATCTTGATTTAGATCAATTATTTAAATGGCTATTCAATAGCCTACTGCACTAATAGTTATAGTTTATCCATTTCCCTACTGATGGGCATTGTAGGTTGCTTTCCAACTTTTTACACTGATAAACAAGGCTGCAATAAACATCTTTCTACATTTTCTTGTGCCCAAGTGTAATTTTCTTTAGAGTGGATATCTAGGAGTAGATTTGTTGGGTCATAATATGTGCACATTTTCAACTCTACAAGATATAAGCAAACTGCTTTTCAATTTTATACTCTGCTCTCCCATGTCTAGCAGTGCATAAAAGTACTAATTTCTCTGCACCCTCACCAACCCCAGGCTTTTAAGTTTTGCAACCTCATGATTGTGAAATAATATTTTATTCTTTTAATTTCCTTTTCCCCATTTACTAATAAAGTTCAACATCTTTTCATGTACTTATTGACCATTTGGCTTTTTCTTCTATAAATTCCCATTTATTATATTCTTTGCCCACTTCTCGATTGGGTTGTTCATCTCTCTCCTCTCATATATATATCATATTCCCTTTATGAATTCTAATCCTTTGCTGGTTATAAAACTTAGCTCTCTATTTCCCTGTCACTCATCACAAAATTTATTCCCTGTGCTTATGCACAAAAACTTCTTTAAAAGTGTTCGTCTCTTTTCTCTGAAAAAGCATGTCTCAAAGTGTCACTTCCATGTGACAGAATATTTAACTTTCACACCATCTCCACCCAAAGCTCATTTATTAATAACTGGCATTCACAGCACATGTTACATGGAGGCACTTAATGTGATGAGATCATGTTTACCCTAAGCTAAAAATCCAGACAGAGAGAAGCAGTCCATCACTAAAAGAAGAATGGTATCACTTAACCTCAGTTCATAAACATCCAAGCAGAACTCCACTATAATGGATGCAGGTGACATGTCCAGCCTTACTCAGCTGGCCAGTTGACTATAGAGTTTTTTCCTCAGACTTTACTGAGATTTTAATAAGGGGCAGGGGCGAGGGAAGAAGGAAAAGATGGAGGTAGAGGAGACAAAGGAAAAAGAGATGGCATGGGAGAGAAAGAGGGCAGCAGAAGGAGGCGGGCAAAGATATGGGTGACAGGAAGAAAAGAGAGGAGGAATAGGGAAAAGATGGAGAGAAAACTGATTTGAGAGTGTATCAAATCAGTTATTTTCAAAGAGAATAAAGAAGAGTGAGCAGGAAAGAGTGATAGCATGACAGAATGAAGAATACCATAGCCAAGGAGAGTCACAGAAGGAAATGTGAAAGACAAAGAGATTTTTACTACTCTGGGGTGGAGAGAAAAAAGAATGTGGAGAACAGCCTTTGTTCAATAGCCACTTGGTGAGAACAGACAAGCTTCCAGGGAGATCACAGTCCCCTTCCCTCTCCTCCTGGACATTCTTCTACTAGCTACTGACCCATCTACCTCATACCTGACAACTCTGCTGCATGCCCATCTGCATCTCCATACTCGAACTCCAGAGTGGGACAGTCTACAGAGCCCTGTAACAGAGAAATTTTGTTAGTAACTGAGATAACCTGGGAAAAGGGGTTACCAAGGGAAGATTGTACCCTTATTTATCTTTTTCCCCTCATGGAGGCCAAGATTAGACCAGGGAGTCAGTTAAGAGAGTACTATTTGGGTCTTTCATCTCAGAGGTACCCTTTGTCAAGCCAAAACTTGAGGCTCAGTGAAGGGGCTAAGGATTCCTATCCAAATCAGAAAGTCTGAATAAAGGGCCCGGATCTCAAACACATATGAAAGCTACAGTCTATGTCCACATCTAATCTACATGAACACAGACTAGAGGAGCATCTAGCTAATTTATATAAAATCGAGACAGACAGAAACAAAGATAACTGGATTCTAGATTCAGTTCTGTCATCAACCCACTGTATGATATCGGTCAAGTCTCATGTTGTGGATCATAGTTCCTCATTCTTAAAATGAGATTCTTTAGCTCTAATATTCCACAACTTTAGGATTGTCAAATAACACAACGTCTCCACTCCAAATTGTAGTAAAGATTAGATTTCCTATGATGTTGTATGTATAAATTTATAATCCTATTAAATATATTTTAATTAATCCCACCTTCTAACTTATTTAAGCATTTTGGCATATTTCCTTCCAGTATATGTTAATATATGTGAATTTTTAAAACTCTCAGTCTCAGCTCTGTCACATACTTTTTGATCTTGGATAAGTTAACCTCTCTGTGCCTCAGTGTGACATAAAAAATATGGTACAGAGCTCCTGAAACTCTTAGAAGTTCCTGAGTGATAGGAATGTCAGCTATTCATAATGAGTCACTGTCAGCTTTACCACAATTTATGCTCATGAGGTGACTTATGTTAGGAAAGACCAAGCACATGATTAAAGGTTTTAATTTTCATCACCAGCCCCATGTTCAGGGAGGGGAGGGGTACTACAGATTAAGTCCAGTCATGTGGTCAATAGTTTAATCATGCCTAGGTAATGAAACACCATATGAAAACCCAGAAACAACTAGGTTCAGGCAGCTTTTGGGTTGGGGAACAAACAGATGTGCTAGGAGAGTGGTGCCCAGGGAGGCTATGGAAGCTCGGCACCACCCAGCCCCACACCTCGTCCTATGCATCTGTTCCATCTGGCTGTTCCTGAGTTGTATCCTTTAGTGTAAAATTACAGTCAAAAGTACATGCTTTCCTGGATTCTGTAAGTTATTCTAGCAAATTATGGAATCTGAAGGGAGGATCATGATAACCACTTAATTTGTAGTTGGCCAGGCCGAAGTGTGAATAGCTTGGGGACCCCATCTATGGCTGGCACCCAAATCGGGGCCTTGTAGGACTGAGCCCTTAACTTGTGAGGTCTGTGCTAATTCTAGGTAGTTAGTGTTTGAATTGAAATGAATTGTAGGACATCCAGTTGGTGTCAGGAAATTGTTGGAAAATGACCTGCTCGATTTTCCCATCTGTAAAATGAGGATAATAACAGGACTTACTTCACAGGGTTATTGTAAGGACTAAATGAGCTAAGACAGGAAAGGCACTTAGCATATCGCCCAGCACTTCGTAACACTATGTGGGTGGTCATTCTATTTATGATTTTAATATTATATTATAAAGGCATTCTTCTCATATTACTATTAGTTTAAATGGTTGTATAAATGGATGTACATTTATTGGTTTACTTAACCAGTTCCTTATTGTTGAATATTTTAATTATTTTTAATTTTCCTTTATATATGCATGAAACTGTTATAGAATTATACTTTTTTCTATATTTAGGATATCTCCTAAGCATAGATTTTTTTTTATAAAGAAAACAAATGAATCAAATCTTATGAACATTTTTAAGGCTCTTTGTATATGACAAGTTGCTTCCCCAAAACATGCCAATTTATACTGTCAACAAGGCAAACCATGTTTAAATACACTATGGCAAAGACTCCTAAACTTCTGGATTATAGAGAATAGTAGGGAAAAAGAAAAAGGTGGAGAGTGGGAAATGACATAGGGTTGTTGCTGTTTTATTCTGATGGGTAAGGACTTAAAAATTTTTTTTTAAATTCAAAAAAGAACCATTTAAACCCCCAAAATGAAGGACAGAATCTCAGAATAAAGAACAGTCATTACAAACTGCTTTTCAAACTTTTTGGAAAAATGATACATTTTACATTATGTCCCACACACGCACACAAAATCTGGAACACATTTTTAACAAAATATTTATCTTTACTGCATGTGATGCACTGATTTTTCTATTATTTTCTTTCTTTTTTTTTAAAGAGAGGGTCTTCCTCTCACCCAGGCTAGAGTGCAATGGCATGATCACAGCTCACTGCAGCCTCAACCTCCTAGGCTCAAGTGATTCTCCCGCTTCAGCCTCCCGAGCAGGTGGGACAACAGATGTGCACCATCATGCCTGGCTAAATTTTTCTTGTTTTTTATTTTTTGTAGAGACAGGGTCTGCCTACATTTCTCAGGCTGGTCTCGAATTCCTGAGCCGAAGCTATCCTCCTGCCTTAGCCTCCCAAAGTGTTGCGATAATAAGCATGAGTCATCATGCTGGGTTATTTTATTTCTTAAAATAAAAATTTTAGCCTCAATTAACATGCTGCACCCTATAGCAGTTTCAAAAACATTGTTTTAAATTGTGTATCTCCTTAAATTTAATATATTAAACTAAATTTTTATAAAAACTCACTTTGATGACCTGAATTTTTTTTACATTTTACCACAGACTAGTTAAAACTTTGTCAAGGAGTTTGAGATCAATAAACTAGATCAGGTTAAAAGAGGCCTGAGGTGAATCCTTTTGTTAGGTTAGGACTCTTCTTATTAAGCAAACAATTACTTTAGCTTCCTTTTTAGGTTGGGATGTTCACACACTAAGCCACTGGTAGAAGGTAGGTCAACAGTGCTCCCATAAACAGTGATACATGACGAGGCTCTCTTGACTTGTGCCACAGTAATTCTCTTCTAGTGATTTTCTAAAAGCCCTAGAGAGAGGGAAAAAACAAAACAAAAAAAAAAAAAACACCTATCTTCTCTAAGGGCTGCCTTCCACAGGAAAGCAAAAAGAGGGAGAAAAGAAAAGCAGATCTCGAATCTGGGTACTGTGGTGATAGAGGATGTACTGGCAGGTAAAAGGAGTTCTGCTGCAGCAGAAGGTAGAGGAAAGCTAATCTTTCCAGCCAGGGTTTTGGCGGGCAATGAGCCCAGACAGAGATGATAGCTGCAGTTGTTCATTTCCAGGCATGAAGAGTGCAGCTGCAGATGATCAGCAGGTAAACTGCAGCGCAGGTGGAAAGCTTTTGAGTCTCTGGACACTGCAAAGTACTGGCAAAAGACCATACTATCAGAGCCTTTGCCTGAAGAAGGCTTGACAGGTGGGGAACAGATTGCAACTTTAGAAGGGACACCCAGGAAGAGACTTTTATTCCCCCCATAGAACATATCATTCTGAAATTATTTTATTTACTCACAATTTGTCTCTCTACAGCCAAAGACCCTATCTTCTTCCCTGATGTATCCCTACCACCTAAAACAGTGGCTGGCAGATAGAAAGTCCTCAATAAATAATTGTTGTATTAATGAATGGCTCATCTCCCCAAAAAGCATTTGAGCGAGAACAATGTCTTTGTGGGGGAAGGAGGTCCAGGGTGCCCTAAAAGACCAGACTCATCTTGAGGTAGGGAGGGAGATGATGTGGTGGATATAATCTAGCAAGACAGGAGGGCTGCGCTCTGCCTCTGCAAGGTGATGACTTTGAGCTGGTCTTTTTACCTCCACTTCTACCTTAAAAAAAAAAAAAGAATGGATTCCTCCTACTCTGCCTACATCAAAATGGGAAGCATACATGAAATCACTTTGGAAACTGAAATGCTATTCAAATGGTAAGGCAAGATCTGGGCTGCCAAAGACCTGGCTTCTAGAACCAGCTCTACCACTTGATGATGAGGATGATGACAATAATATACTAGGAGCTACTATGTACTGACCAATTACATGCATTGTGGCTGCACCGTGCCAAAAAGTTTGTAGTCAATTATCTCATTTTTACTTTATCACAACCTTCTGAGGCAGGCAGTGTTAATTTCATTTTACAGATGAAGAAACTGGAACTCAGAGGGGTTCGGTAATCACACAGGTAGTAAATGGTAGGGCTGAGATTCAAAACCTGGTCTGACTGACTCCAAAGCCTGGTGTTCCTGACCGCAAACTGTGCCAGATGTCTGATCTTTGGCAAGTCATTCCTGTTCCTTTTAGGTCTGTAAAATGACAGGGCTATACCAGATGATCTCCGCAGACCCCGCCACATGTGACATTTTGTCGTCTATTCTGATCCCCGCTCAGATCCAACTGATGGAAACTGCCTAGATGAGGGGGTAGGAGAGTGTTCATAATCCGATGCTTTCATCTTCCTAGATAGGATTTCTTCTTTTCAGGAGAGGAGGAAGAGATGGAAATATTCTTACTCCTGTCTGTATGCTGGGGCTGCTCCCGCCAGGTAGCCCCTCCTGGACTGCTGAATCCCGTCTCGCTCCGCCCTCACAGGCAGGGGGCCTGATGTCCGCGGAAGGCGCTCCCTAAATGGCCTAAGACTTACGGGGAGAAGGCGGCGAGTAGGCGACGGGCAGAAGTCCCCCGGCCCATGTGGATCGGCCCCGGGGCCCGCCGCAGGCAGCCTGGGAGGCGGAGAGCGGCTGCCCACTCGCCAACCCGGCCTTCCTGCAGCTGAGCTCCGGCCTCCCACCCCTCAAGCCCGTCACTTAACCTCTCCGCTCCCGTTCCCGCATCTATAAACTGGGATTGGAAATTCTGTTTCAAGGAGCTGCAGCAATTAAGTGAGACAAATATTTGTAAAGTATTTGGTCCGCTCAATGTCGCCCTCACCTTCGTGCAGCGGGGGGAGGCCACAGGGCTAGAAAGACCCCAACCCGCGGCAGGAGACGTGCGGACAAGGGTCGGGGCCGCAGAGCCCAGTGTCCAGCAGCGAGGACCCCGCAGGCGCACACTGCGCGGGGCTGACGAAGCGCGCCGAGGGCTCCAGGGCCAAGGCCGAATTGCCTCAGCCGCTGCTTCCCGCCCGCGGGCGTCTCTGGGCCCCAATCGAAGCTCTGGGGCTCCTCACCTCTGACTCCCGCCGCTGGCTTCGGAACGCTTCGCGGCCCTTGGGAGCCGCCTGCTTCCCTTTGCCGCTGCCGTTGCCATTGCCACTGGCTGGCGGGACTCCGTTCCCAGGCGCGGCGAGGTCCTCCATGCAGCTGGTCAGCGGCTCCCCTCAGGGTTCAGCTCGCTCTGCCCGGGGCGACCCCACAGCCGCGCGCCGGGAGCCAGGCCCGCCTCCTCCGCCACTATTGGCTACAGCTGCTCGCCGCAGCCCCGCCCCGCGAGGCGATTGGCTGCTCCACCGGCCGGAGCGGGACTCGAGGAGGTGGGGGCTCATTGAAGAGATTTGGGGGGATCGTTTCAGTCCTGAGGCACTGCTGGCGGCGGAGACTCCTAGGTTAGCTCCAGGCTTCACACCCGCGGAATACGGGCCCTTGAGCTCCGGCGGGTTATCTCTGTGCTCCTCACTCGGTATCTCACAGCATTCACCCCCGCCCCCTGTGGCGACCTTTTCCGTAGCTCTAGTCTCCGCCTCCTGCTCCACCGCAGTCTGTTTCCCTAACATCATCGACCCGGACCCCCAAATCCCGGCTTCTGCACGCGTCCCACATCCCGCTTAGTCGCGGGGGAGGGATGGCACCACGAAGTGGCCAGGGACACCGCCCGAAACGAGGGACTCGCTGTCTCGGGAAGCTGAGAATTCTGTGTTTCTCTGAAGAGAACGCATCTCTCCCGGAGCAAGGGCTCGGCTGGGAGACTAGGGTCAAGGGGTGGGATGGGGACGTTTTTCCATCACTGAAATTGCTGGTGGCCTCGGGGCTGCTCCTGTCATCTGCCCTTTCTGCTGTAGGGGCCTCTTCCTCATGGTGTGAGCTGGGCAGCAAATGCTGAGTGGAGAGCAAGTCCCCACCCTCACCCGCTCGCCAGTCCTTTCTTTCCTTCCTGTCTTTTCTAAGAGGCTTCCTAAGGGCTCAGTGTTACTGGAGGCAAAAGAGGCTGTTTGATCTGCTCTCCCCTGAATTTAAAAAGCAGCTTGTAGTAAATATGTAAACAGTCTGGCTTGGTAATAGAAGCCCCAAAGACCTCGGCTCCGGGAAACGGGTGGAACCAAATCGCTCTCCCCAGCCTGGTTGCTTTAGGAAGGGTCTGGGGGGTTGTGCTTGGTGCCAGGAACTGCAGTAGGCGCTTTCCAGATATCACATGATACTCCCCGAGAGGGTATTTTTACGAATCCAGTGTTACTGATGAGGAAACCGGCACTTGCAGATTCCTCCCTGCAGTTCCCAAGGTATCATATTCTGTCTTGTCTCAGGGTCTTTCCCGTGCTGTTCTCTGGAGGAGGCTGTCTTCTGTTCCCCTGGTTGATTCCTTTTCTCCCATAAAGACTCTAGTTAGTTATCACCTCCTTCTCCACAAAGCTTTCCTTTGGCCCTCAACTCACTCAGGCTATGTTGGTGTCAAGCCAGTTCTGCCTGGAACCAAAATCCTAACATTTTCCACTATATACCCAAAGCAAGGGGCCTAAAGGAATTACTCCACTTTCCCATATCTTAGAGACAGCTCTATCCCTTTCTTACCATCTCTCTCACGTTTCCCTTTGTCAGTTTGTAGGTGAAAGAGCAAGTTTAAGAGCACTCTTTGGAGCTTTTTGGGTTTTCTCTCCCTGATCCCCAATACCTCCTCACTGTACCCACCCATATTCCCTTTCCTCTTCCAGTCCCACTCACCACCCACATCTAGGCTCCTTGAGAGTAAGAACAAATCTAGCTCATTTTTGTATGCCTAATTTATGTACGTTTAATGCAGGGTTTCACAGTCTCTGTTCTATTGACAACTGGGGCTAAATACTTATTGTAGGGGGCTGTCCTGTGCATTGCAGGATGCTTAGCAGAATATCTAGCCTCTCTTCACTAGTCTCCCTAGTGTGACAACCAAAATGTCTCCAGATACTGGAAAATGTCCCGGGGGGGGGTCAGCTTACAGAATTGAATTGATATGAATTTCCAAGAAAGTCCCTGGCTCAAGGCCTAAACTACTTGACTTTGGATTTTTTTCAGGGTATAATTTGTTAAACTCTTAAAAATTTACACTCTGCTTTAAGATTCACAACCCACGCCTTGCTCATCACTGCTTCAGTGTGGTAAACCTGCCACAGCACAGCCCATTGGGGTTTCTTAATAAAAAGAATTCATTATTTTACCTCTTCTTCCCAGTACTTCTTCTCCTCCTAGTCAGAGCCCTACGGTTAATGTGCCCAGAACTTCATATTCTTTTGTGAGCCTACTCAGTCAGCAGGATCCCAACAGTGGTGGCAGACAGGAGTGGCCAGTTTTGACACTTTATTCCTTTTCCTGCCTATTCCTAGGGGGAACGGCAGGCTGATCTTGAGAGTAGGATAGAGGACAGCTCGCAAGCCCCCTCTGGTGTCTACCTAAAGCCACTTGCTAAGCCTAGAGCTCCATTTGGCTTTAATTTCAGAGAATGAATGTGTAAAACTGGTGCTATGAAGATGTGGAGTCAACACGAGGAGAGACCTCAATCCATGACCTTTTCCACATCTCAGTGGAATAGACCTTTTCTAAGATCAGACACTCGTGTGCTCATTATAGGGCCAGATGTTCAGAACTTCTTATAAAGAGGAAGATGTCTGGAAACAACGGGAGGATGTAACAAAAAACCATAGAGTAACTGCAAACTTTGAAACTATAGGCCATGGAATTGGCACACACTCAATTTCTTTTAGCTTATTTGTCAACAAAGGTGTGACAGCCATCAATACCATTGACCACAGAGTCATCCAAACCTGAGAACTAATTAGTCAAGGCTGGTCAAATCTCTCCATCTTGCAGAGATGGCTCCAATGCTGTTATTTTTATATTTGAAGTTATTAAAAAACCTACATTACCAATTTCCCTTGTCCCAAAACTCAGGCTGCCAGCAGAGGGTTGGCGGTAATAAATAGGTTTAGTTACAAGGATCACATACACCCTTTTCCCCATATAGGCACTCCACTTTAATCTACGGAGTTCAGAGACTTGACTAAATGGATAGAACCTGGCACTGAGAAAGCTTCATAAGATGTAGGAAGTCTTGAAGTACCTGCTTTTTGAGGCTATCAGGCAGTTAGGATAATTTAGTAAAAAAAAGGATAGAACACCCTCCTCTCTCCATAAAGGGCACGTGTGGGTGTAATGACGCAACGGAGGTTGTAGGGCTCTAGGTTGAGACAAGAAATGATGTGTATGCAGTCAGCAGTGCATGCCAGGCTCTGTAAATAAGCAGCATTTGTTATACATCAGTTCATTAAATCCTTACCCTAGGAGATAAGCAGTATCCATTTCACAGGCAAGAAAATTGAGGCTGTGGGTGGTTATGTAATTTGGCTGTTACATAACTTGTAAATGGCAGAGCTGATTCAAACCCAAGTTAGCCTGCTTCAAAGTTCAAGCTCTTTTCCACAATACTGTGAGGTGGAGAAACTTGTGCTGCAGTGGACAGCTTGGGCTTACCCCATGATTCTGAAATGAAGACCCAGGCACCCAAGATTCCATCACAAATGAGGAGTCAAGCCCTGCTGCAGGGGAGCAAAATCCTTTCAGCTGACTCACCAGCTTCATCGCTAGCTGCTGTGTTCTCCTCCTCTTAACTGGAATGGCATTGATTTTGAGGATTACCAACTGCCCAGACTATTCTAACCCTGTGGCCCTTAATCTAAATAATCAGAAGCCAAAGTGGCAGAAGATTCTGCTATGGTAAGAAAACATCTTGCATATAGGATGCAGAACTAGTTTAGGTTGTCAACTAAAGAAGTTGGCTATCAGAAAGCTACCCAAAGACGGTTACCCTACTAGCAGTTGAGAAAGAATAGGCAGTCTGGATATAATCAGGTCCTAGTTGTCAGAGTCCTTTGGTCCCAAATTTGGGGATGCTGATTTCCTGCGCTTTTCAACTAAGGGCAGCACACAAAGGGAGTCAGGGACCTAGAACTATGGTTTAGTTTCTCTGTCTGAAGCCTACAGTCCTCAGCTCCCCAGGGTGGTGGTTTTGAGAAGGTAAGTTCTTTAACCTGAGAAGGCAGATGAGTGTGTGTGCTGGCGGGGAGGAGGGGAACAGGATATTAACAAGCCTAAGGTCATTCAAACATGTCTTTTGGCAACATTTTCACATCCTCGCCCTACAGCAGGATCTCTAGTTTGTTACCCAGAGGTCTCGCTCATCTCTGAATTCCTAAGGTCACAGAAACAAGAAAGACCCTTAAAAGTCCATGTTAGGAATATTTTATTTGTTTTTCGAGATTACACAGTCATTATTGCTGATCTAATACAATCACTTAGACATAAAGATTTCCAAGAACTTCTCAGAAATGGTGATTCTTAGAAGTTTTATTCCTTTCAGTAAGATGACAGAACTAGATGATTACGTGTATATATATGTATATATATAGTTTAGAACTTGTCCACATATAATTTGCTGGTGTTGCCTATTTTCCTTCTGTAATTTTCCTTTATTGAAAAAGCTTAATGCAATGATGCATTTGATTCCTTTTTTAAAAACCATCACAAAGTTAATTTTGAGAAAACCACAGGAGCAGCAATATCAGATCTGTTCAGAGAAAAGCCAAGCAGCAAAAAAGCTTTGCAGGAGTATGTGGCCACGGGGAGCCGCGCTCATATGGGCAAGTAGGATGGGGAGGGAAGACAGCAGAGAGAGGGTAGATTAGATACATTTTTGTTGTTGTTAAATGAAAAAAAAAAAAAAAAAAAAAAAAGAAAGGAAAAGAAAACTGAATATCTCCATGAAAAAGGCAAAAAAGGGCCAGGCATGGTAGCACACACCGGTGGTTCTAGCTACTCAGGAAGCTGAAGCAGGAGGATTGCTTGAGCCCAGGAGTTTGAGACCAGCCTGAGCAACATAGTGAAACCCTGTCTCTAATGGGGAAAAGAAAAGAAAGAAGGCAAAAAACTAGCACAAATTCATTGTAGAGAAAATGGTATGTAACCTCACAGACTGGAGCCACATACAAAGAGATAATTAGCCTTCTTTCCCATGCTTCCAGATAACTGGGATGCATCTAAGGTAAGAGGCTTGAGGAAAGATGACACATTGCCCTGATTCCAAGGGCAGAGGGAATAATGACCAGATTCCAACACTAAGATAGAGCCCAAATACTTGGGAGGCCTGTGGCTCTTTCTTTTTAATGGTTGATGGCACAGGTTCCTACAAAGAAGAGAGGTCATCTGAAACTCAGAGGCAAATATCTCATCATGGGCAGCAACACTGGCAACCTAACTCAGAAGTCCAGTGTGGCTCCTTTTTATTTGGAGTGGGTCTCTTCACTATAGCAAGGCAGAGTGTATTCTTTAAGTACCAGCACATAGTAAGTTCCAGAGAGCAAGCCTTTGCTGAGAAACAGCAGGTTATGATTTTGGGGCTAAGAATACAATAGGCTAGAGACCATATATGTGCCAAATGGAATCTACTCTGGATATAAGATAAGGTACAACAATCTGAATCTCTTGCTAAAGGAACCCAATTAATACAAAAATAGGCCCAGGTAGGCAAAAGGAAGAACTGAATGGCTTAGTGGGAATTTTTAGCATTTATGATCTTCCTTATAAAAAAAGAATATAACCAGTATTTGCTAACACATATGGCCTCTGAAGAACTGTAGTCTATGGGCTGAGCCTGTATACTATTTAATGAGACAAAGAGTCATTTACCAAAGTTCCACTTCCCTACTTCCAAAAGTAAGGTCACTTTCAGACTAGCTCTGAGAATATATGTGAAGACCAGGAGAAGCTGGAGAGGGTGGAGGTAGAAGAGAGAATCAGGATAGGAAGGTTATAGTGATCATGGGTGGTCTGGTGTTTCCTTGAGTCACCTTGGTCTTGAGACTTTTAGGCAGACCAGCATAGGAAAAAAGTGGGGAACAAACCAACCTGAGAGTGTTGAATAGGATCGGCAAGGGGAAGAGGCTTATTTAATTCAAGTTTCTAGGACCACTCCAGACTTTAACTCTTTAACCAATCTGGTCCCAATGAAACCCTTGAGACCAGCAGATCAGTCTCCAAAAGGAATCCAATTTTTGGATGGGACATAAAATATCATGCTGCCCATACCACATTACTAATTCTTTTTGTAACACTGGAGTTACTCAAGAAACTGCCTCTGAAATAGAGAATCCTCAAATGGAAGAAGTTAAATCATAAAATACATGCCAGCAGAGAAGACCACAGATCAGATTGCAGATCTCGGTTTCATCCATAGCAATGGCCAAAGGAATGAATGTCTGATGAGGTTCAAACTCTTCAAATTAGCTTTGATAATCTGGATACAGTTTACGATTTCATCTCTGTATCCCTCAGACAGTCAAGCTGCAATGGCCTT
The DNA here is from genome assembly GCF_009761245.1 of Sapajus apella. Lineage (NCBI taxonomy): Eukaryota > Metazoa > Chordata > Mammalia > Primates > Cebidae > Sapajus > Sapajus apella. The sequence continues at coordinate 12,190,776 of NW_022436947.1, forward strand.
CCTAGGAAACAAGTAAATATGCTCTGCTTTGTTGGGGTATCAAGCTGTGAGTCTGAAAGACCTGTCCCATTTCCAAAGCCTTACACCCCCCAAATCCCTGGAAAAGTATGCCTTTCCCTACTCAGTTTCAGACGTAGGGTTAGGCAATAGCAGGAACTTTCAGGAAGCAGTGTTTCACAACAAGCTCTCCTTTTCTGAGATAGTGACAATCTGGAGGGGCTTCCTTGGAAACTATCCAATTAAATGACAAGGAAGTAAAACTATGGGTCCCAGTGGAGCTGGCCCCACTTCCTGAGCAGAGGTTGGCTGGATTAGAAAGACAGCAGAACAAATGTCTGACAAATACCAAAACGGTGGAGGAAATAACAGAGGCACATCCCTCTTGCAACGAGAAAGTGTTAAAATGGACATAAATATTCAAAGAGAAGAAAGGAGTCCAAGGTAAGAAAGGAGACCCCTGGTAGGCACAGCACAGCTGAGTTCCTGACATAGCTTAGCAAAGCCATAAATAACATTCCTTCCTTATTAGCCTTTATATAAAGAAGGCAGTGATAGTGATGGTCAAGATTGCGAACCCAATCTTGTGTGAAACACTGGCCACGTTAATTTCAAACGGCCTCACCTGGGGAAGGGCCAAAGCTGAGAAAGGCAGGTGCTGAAAATTTATTCCAGAAAACTCCAGGGAATGAGAAGTATGGAATCCCTGGACTAACTCATGAGCCTGGACAAGAGGAAAAATGGCCACTCCTGAGGATTCAGTCAATGGGGAATGATGTGAATGATGCACTGGGAGCAGTTACCCCATGTCTTTCCTTCCTCAGTCCATCCTCTGTGGCTCTCTCATGGCCCTCAGGGCAGTAACCACACTCTGGGCCAATGCTACAGGCACAGGATTCTTGATTTTAATAAATAAATAACCAAACACACAGGGTGAGCACGGCAGGCAGCTCTGATTGGAGAAGCAGCTTGCTGAATTCCTTCTTATATACTAGTGGAGAAAAGGCTTGAAGTTCTATTTCTTAAAACTTCTGGTTTGAGTTACAGGAACTTAATACCTGGAGGGAAAAAGAAAGATGAGACTGTGATGTTATCAGCTAATGGGGATGCTGGGGCATGAAGAGCTTGCCTAAAGGTATAACAGGGAGGCAGAGACTTTTCTGGAGTATATGGTCACAGAAGGTGTATGTGTCTCCTTTTCACATCATTGAAAAAGGCCAATATTTCTCCATAAAGAGATAAAAATCATAGCAAGAAGATGAAATGGGGAAAGGAATTAAGGAAGGGGAACTTTATTTAATGAGGCAAATAGCCACTTACCCAAGCTCCACCTCTCTATCTCCAAAAGGCAAATTCAGGAAGGGGAATACTATTTAAGGCCTTGAAGAGTCTTTTAGGGGTGGTATTGAGGGGAAGTGGGTTCATTTTTCTGAGCTCATGAAAGATATGTGGTTGGGGATGCAAAGATCAATTCCAGTTCAGGAAACTCGTCACTGCCCAGGTGTCCCTGATTTCTGGGGAGCCCAAGGCACCTGTAGTAATTAGGCTTGAAGGGCCCATTCTTGTTGAGTCCCAGATACTTGGCCTGTTCATCTGTCAGCTCTGTCAAGTGGGCATCAAAGGTAGGCAGGTGTAGACTGGCCACATATTCATCTGGAACAGACCACAGAAGCCCTGGTATAAGCATTCATGCCTTTTATCTGATAACTGTTCTCCCCAAGCTAGGCCTTAAAAAGTTCGGACACCTTCTAATTCCTGGAGCTGAATAAAAAATGTCCAACCTTTACTCACTGGTCCTCAATTCTAAGGAATAGCTGCCTTCAGCTTCAAGCCCAGTACTTTCCAAAGCCTTAACAATTCATCCTTACTAACTCTTTCAGCTTTGAACCTTGCCATCCAGAAAAGTACGGGAAAAATGAAAGAAACAACAGGCATCAGGATCTAAAAGAAGGAATAGCATAATGTGGGAACTAAATAATGGGAAGCTCCAACTTTAGTTTTGCCTTACACTCTATACTTTGGGTCACTTAGAAAAACTAATGCCTGGGGAAACTTGAATGGAAAAACTAAGAAGGATACTCCCTTAAAAGATAAATGGGATAAATGAACTGTTTGCTTTGCGTTGAGTAGTCTTAATTCTTATGGGTTTCTGTTCACATTCTATTATCTGACCACATAGTACTTATTCATAATCTTATGTCATTTCCTATGTATTTGGTCTACCAACTTCATTATACATTCTGTCAGAATATGGACTGTGCTGTTGCTTTTATATCCTTCTAAAGTGTCTACTAAAGGGAAAATCTAACAACTTTTAACAGTTGTTATACACCTAGCGCTAAAGAAAAACAAAACCAGAAGCTGATTTTTTACTTGATCTTTGCCTGAGGAGTTTATAAACACACTGTATCAGTTCAGGTGCTTGAGGTAGGCTCTTTAAAAATTTAAGACACGTTAATGTTTCTCTTATACAAAACACCATGTAACTAAATAGCTTCTATTCCACATCTCTCCTTTGGCTGAAGCATTGGGACTGGTGTTGGAAGGTGTGGTAGGCAAGTCTTGTGTGGTCTCAGAAAAGTTTGGTAGGGGCTATATGGCAGCCTAGCATTGGAATAAGTCAGATGTCACAAGGTAGGAGATGATTCTTTTTTTTTTTTTTTTTTTTTTTTTTTTTTTT
>NW_022436947.1:12193552-12213952 GCF_009761245.1 Sapajus apella
TTTTGAGACGGAGTTTCGCTCTTGTTACCCAGGCTGGAGTGCAATGGTGCGATCTCGGCTCACCGCAACCTCCGCCTCCCGGGTTCAGGCAATTCCCCTGCCCCAGCCTCCTGAGTCGCTGGGATTACAGGCACACGCCACCATGCCCAGCTAATTTTTTTTGTATTTTTAGTAGAGACGGGGTTTCACCATGTTGACCAGGATGGTCTCGATCTCTTGACCTTGTGATCCACCCGCCTCGGCCTCCCACAGTGCTGGGATTACAGGCTTGAACCACCACGCCCGGCCCGATTCTTCTTTTTTAAGGGAGTTTTTTTTTTCCTCCTTTGAGATTCCCAAATAAAGATACTTTAAGAGAAATAAATCCTTAAAATTCACAGGCAGGTAAACTAAATCACAGCAAAATGTCACATCTTTGCTAGGGCAACACAAGTAGAAAATGAGATAAAGGCTGGGCGTGGTGGCTCAGGCCTATAATCCCAGCACTCTGGGAGGCCGAGGCAGGTGGATCACCAGGCCAGGAGATCGAGACCACCCTGGCCAACATGGTGAAACCCTGTCCTACTAAAAGACAAAAAAAAAATCAGCCAGGTATGGTGGCACATGCCTGTAGTTCCAGATACTCTGGAGGCTGAGGCAGGGCAATTGCTTGAACCCGGGAGGCGGAGGTTGCAGTGAACTAAGATCATGGTCACTGTACTCCAGCCTCGTGACAGAGCGAGACTCCGTCTCAAAATAAATAAATAAATTAAATTAAATAAAACAAATAAAAAGAAAATGGGATAAATCAACTGGGACTGGAACCTAGGAATCCTAACTCCTACTTTACAAGATGAAGATACCTTTTTATCCCCCTATTCTTAAGAAAGTTAATGCCCCCAACTTCCTTTAGCCTCAGACTCTGAACTACTTTGGTAAGGATGGAGATGGAAGAGCAAATACTTACCCATTTTCTTGGGCAACAGGTAGACATCCTGTTTATAGCGACCCTCAGGAGCATTGTAAAGCTCTATCAAGGCAAGCGCCTAGAAAAGCAGAGAGATGGATGCTGATGTGCCATTCATGGCAATTTACCCAAGAAAGTGAAACCCGGTTGGTCTGAGGACCCTCTCCAGACTACTGCTGTCTCACTCTGGAAGCCTTACCTGAGTAGTAGCAGTGATTGACAGCACAAATGTAGGCACTGTGGAGCAGCTTAGGTTCAGCAGGCGGCCCTAGTGATCAAAGGTGAAGACACAAATGGATTAGGACCAAGTCGCTGGCCTTTGAGAAGTGAGGGAAGAGAAGCATGACTGCCATTTTCCAAGCACTTCCCAACTAACATTGCTGGAAAAAAAGCAGCTGTTCAATATATAAGAACTAACCAACTGACATTTAAATGAAACTACTAAAATTCTGGAAAATTTGACGAAACTAATAGCTAAAAGATTTCTGGAATTATTTAAAAGGAATACAGATGGTCATATGACACTGAAGCTTACGCCAAATATCAGTGTATTTCTCTTGAACTTTCCACTCTCTATAACAAAATATCCTCCCCTTCTGAGGATCAGCATTCCTTTGGAAGACTATTCTGAAATAAACAATGATCACTCAAATCCGGGGACAATCTCTCCAGGTTGTGAGGGGAGATATCTTTGGATTTAGAAAGCTGTGATGATATTTTTGGGGGGATGGAGTCTCCTTCCGTTGCCCAGGATGGAATTCAGTGGCATGATCTTGACTCACTATAACCTCTGCCTCTTGGGTTCAGGCAATTCTCCTGCCTCAGCCTCCCAGGTGGCTGGGACCACGGGCATGTGTCACCATGCCCGGCTAACTTTTGTATTTTTTTTTTTTTTTAGTAGAGATGGCGTTTTACCATAGCTGTGATGATTTTTGTGCTTCTCCTTCAGTTAGTTTCTTCTGAATTCAAAGACAGCCTTGTCAGCCTTGTATTTTGAGCTGGTGATTCAGACAGCAGAAGAACTAGAAACTGCCCCCAATGCCAGCCTTTCCTATTTTGTTTCTTAAGAAGCCTGACCACCTTTTTGCTCAACCATATAGCCAAAAACACCCATGGTACTTGCTTTTGTCACCAAAATTACCAGGTGGGACCTCCTAGGGCAGCTAGAAGTCAGTCACCAGGCAGCAGACTGACATTAAAGCTACTAATGCATATTTGGCAATCTGCCCATCTCCTCCTCATATATACTCCTTCCTCGTGAAGAAATAGTTCAGTGCCTTTACAAATGCCCTAAAGTATCGGAGAAGATAAAGTGAGGAAAAGGTGAAGAGAACAGTAAGGATACTAAAAACCCCTAACTTCTGGGTCCCTAGATAAAGACAGTTTATCTTTTACATTTTCATATTCAGGTTCTTTAATATAAAAAAAGAAAAAAACTGACTGAAAATCAAAATTGAGAAAAGTATTATTATCCTCCTTGTTATTTTGGTATCTTTCTCCGAAGAAGAGAAAGCTTCAAGGTAAGAATAGAAGGCATCATCATAGCTGTCAGGAATCCAGGACTAGGGAAGAGGAGCTTTTAAGGAAAAGTAGTCAAACATTGACATGAAACCCAAGTGAAATGAAAGTCAATAGTGTCAATGTGAGCTAGGAGCCAGGATGGGGAAATATCAATTGAGCAATTGATATCTTGGTAGGTACCTACTACACATCTGGCTCAATTCAAGGGAATGGACATTCAAAAACAGGGAATCTATCAGTAAAAATATACTTTCTGAGAGCTTGCTGAAGATAGTCCTGGTTACAGTTGGGAATATCTACTTTGTGCTTACTGATTAAACCATCCCACAAATGACATTATCTCTTCATAAGCATCACTCAAAGTGGCACTGGTTCTATCTGTGAATTCCTTCTACAGTAATAATCATTATCTGACTCAACCTGTAGATTGACATGGAGAGACGAGATAATTGGTGAAAAGTGGGGAACCAAAATAGTTTCTTAATTGCTGAATGAAAAGATCTTTCACAATTAGAAGTAAAATCCATTGGGAAAGTAGTCAAACTTGTACTTAACAGAGGGGCTGAAAGTATGAGAGAACATGAGGAGGAGGGGACCTGGGTACTGCAGTCCCTCCTGTTGTTGGGGAGCATTTTCTTGCCAGTCTCAGCCTTACCTCTGCCAGCAGTACTATCCTCTTGCCATCAGGCCATATCACATGGTCAACTTGAGATCTCACTCGCTCCCAGGTCAGTTCTGGTGTCCGCAGACTCGCCTGGAACACATACAGCAAGTACATCCTCAGCCATGGCAAGCCCCACTGTGGGGACAGTAAGATGCTGAAGGGAGCCATTTCAAATAGCAGGCTGAAAGGAGCAACCAACATGCCAGATTGAGAATACCTGTCCTGGGTTGGTTAGGACTGTTCCATTTCAGGGAATTTAATCTGAGGCCCAGCCAGGGAGGGATCACTCAGGATGTCATTCCACAACATATACTGTGTGCCCACTCTCACAGTACAAGGTGCTATGGAAAATACAAAAGAAACCAAAGACATGGTTTCTGCCTTCAAAAAGTTTGTACTTTAGCTGGGGACACAAAACAATACATATGTGAGAGGAAAAAAAAAAAAAAACGCCCTTAAAATACTTACAAAGCAACATGCAAACAAGTGCAAATTAATACAGTGCAAACTGAATATATAAGTGCTGAAGAAACACAGAAGAAAAGGAGGAACACAGCTGAGTGGGATTAGTAAGAGGCCAAATGTCCTAAACATAGCATGCTGGGGTCCAAGGTTCTGCCCTCATATCCCAAGGTCCCAGGTTCCACCTTCTCAAGGATAGTGGTTCACCCTAGTTACAGAAGCTTTGTGACCTAAGTGCAAATGTGAGGTAGCCTTTAAAGAAATGCTTAATGGTAGAGTAAAGCTCCCAATGGCTCACCCTCCTTCCATTTCTGTATATTGTATATTCAGAGAAAATGAGAAAATGTTATGTTTATTAACAGCAGCAATCAAATAACAGCCACGGGGTGTAGACTTAAGACAACACCTTCCTTCTTCCAATAGGCAATGCCTAAAATAGAAAATGAGTTCATATTCCAAAACCACCCATTGGCTCATTTGATAAAATTAAGAAGTTCTGCCAAATAGCTTTCAGACAAAGAAAAACACTTTTAGTTATACATTAATGATTTATAGGGTACATACCATATTCTAGGCACTGTAGTAAAGAGCATGAATATAGATAAGACTGTGGATTCCTTTATTAGGCTGTGAGCCATTTATGGACAAAGACAGTACCTTCATTTTTGTATCCCCAGGGTCTATTTAAGCAAACAATGGGATGCTCAACTAAAGTTTAGAAATTCATGGTTCCTATCCCCAAAGAAGTACCAATCTAGTAGGAAAGACATACACCATTATATTTCAGTGCATTCAGAACTATATTAATGGTGTGGACAATTTCTTTATTAGGTAGATGGGAAACACATACAATTTCTCGAAATGTCAAGTTTCATAAATTGGTTTAACCTTTCTAGAGGGCAATTTGGCAGCAGCTAGCAAAATTTTATATGTACCTAATCTTTGACCAATCAGTTTCACTTTTTTAGGGCCCTATCCTATAAAAACACTTGCTCAAGTTCAGAAATATAAGTGCCCAAGAATGTTCAATCCAGCCTTATTTGTAAATAAAATAAAATGTAAAAAAAACTAAATGTAAATAAACTAGGGAATGGTTAAGTAAATCAGGATAGTTCCATACAGTGGAATATTATACAAATCTTTAAAAAAAAAGTTAAGCTGGTTATTCTAGTTTAAAAAAAAAAAAAGTACTATGGTGAGAAGCTCCAAAAAAGATGTAGAAATATATGTGTTAACATAAAAACCATTCATTTTTCTTTTTTTTTTTGTAGACAGAGTCTCACTTTGTCACCCAGCCTGGAATGCAGTGGCGTGATCTCAGCTCACTGCAACTTCTGCCTTCTGGGCTCAAGTGATTCTCCTGCCTCAGCCTCCCGAGTAGCTGGGATTATAGGCACCTGTCATCACACCTGGCTAGTTTTTGTATTTTTTTGGTAGAGACAGGGTTTTGCCATGTAGGCCAGGCTGGTCTCAAACCCCTGACTTCAGGTGATCTCCCTGCCTCGGCTTCCCAAAGTGCTAGGATTACAAGTGTGAGCCACTGCACCTGACCCAGTCACTATTCTTAAGTGAAAAAAATTAAGTTACAGAACAATATAGTCTAACCTCAATTATAGAATTTTTTTGCTTATTTTAAGCATATTTATAGTGTTTTGATTTTTAAACTAAGCAAGCATTATTTTAAAATTGGAATTTAAAAATATAAATGTTATAAATACTGTAAATACAGGGTTCAAAAGAATTTAAGGGCAGGGTACAGTGGTTCACACCTGTAATCCCAACACTTTGGGAGGCCAAGGCAGGAAGATCCCTTGAGCCCAGGAGTTCAAGACCATCTTGGGCAACATAGTGAGACCTTGTCTCTACAAAAAATAAAACAAAATAACAGAATTAGCTGGGCATGTTGGCGTGCGCCTGTAGTCTCAGCTACTCGGGTGGCTGAGGTGGGAGGATTGCTCGAGCCCGGGAAATTGAGTCTGCAGTGAGCCGAGATTGTGCCACTGCACTCTAGTCTGGGCGATGCCAAAGTGAAACCATGTCTTCAAAAAAAAAAAAAAAATGAATTTAAGCAAATAGATCATTTTGACAAGTTAAGGATATACAAAGTAGAATCCATTAGCTTTTAGAGCTTAGCACTATGAAGGGTAATAACCACAAAGAACCAAGAGATACTGTTGGTGACAATGGCAGTTTTTATTAAGATGATGGGACTTCATCTTAGTATTTCAGGTTGTTAGTGTTTTATACCCCTAATCTTCCAGAGGCCAAGCACAATCTTGGTGACTAGGAGCAAAGAGCTAAAACCCATCTTAGGAAATATTCCTTGGGAAGAAAGACACAGCAGAATCAAGGAAAGGACACTTCTTATGAACATAAGAAAATAACCAATGCGGGCCGGGCGCGGTGGCTCAAGCCTGTAATCCCAGCACTTTGGGAGGCCGAGGCGGGTGGATCATGAGGTCAAGAGATCGAGACCATCCTGGTCAACATGGTGAAACCCTGTCTCTACTAAAAACACAAAAAATCAGCTGGGCATGGTGGCGCATGCCTGTAATCCCAGCTACTCAGGAGGCTGAGGCAGGAGAATTGCCTGAACCCAGGAGGCGGAGGTTGCGGTGAGCCGAGATCGCGCCATTGCACTCCAGCCTGGGCAACAAGAGCGAAACTCCGTCTCAAAAAAAAAAAGAAAATAACCAATGCTTAGTAGAGGCAGTTTACTAGAGCACTGGAATGGCGATGCTGTAGGTGAAAGCCTGGCAGTAAATTTAAAAAAAGGTTTGAAGAGAAACTTGGTTAACTTATCTCCACCACTGTCCAGGAACTCCAATAACCTGACTATTAAGGTCTAGTCAGCAGTCACATTGCTCAAGACCAGAAGGGTTTCCTACCTTACAGGTGGCACAGCTTGACAAGAATCTCTCTTAAAAACATCCAGTTGTCTTTGCTGTGGCTCTACAATCACTAAGCAATCTACCAGGAAAAGGGATTCCTGTGCAGACTACCTTCCCAAACCAGGTGTACATGCCACAGTAAAGTGGACACTCATTATCCTTGCACAAATTGGTCTTAGAAAATTTTGGACAGTGCACATCCATTTTTTGTTTGTTTGTTTGTTTTGTTTTGTTTCAGGGAGAACAACTGGAGTTCTAGTCCTGTAAAGCACAAAGTCGCAGGTTAAATCATTCTTTGACTGGAAAAAGCGTTTAAAGCCTATGTACTTAATGGTTTGACCACCTGAATTATGATGCTTACAATTACACAGGCCTTCTATGGGTAAGCAGGTCTGCTTTTATGAGAAAGCAAACGTAAAAGAAAGACATGGCAAAAAAGGCAGCAGAAAGCACAATCCCTTTTCCAGGTTCCTTCAGTATTCACCGCATTCATATTTCTCAGAAAAAAATGGAGCTTTCTAAATGACCAACTCTCCTGATGAGCTATTCCTTCCTAAATATGCAGCAGGCAACATCTCAAGGTTAGGTAAAACTACGATACGAATTCCTACTAAAAAAGGAAAAAAAAAAACCTCTAAAAATTTTGATTACTAAAAATATCTGGATACTTACCAAATCGTCCTCCTACAGTTTCACTGAGTTGACTGGTAATGATTTCCGTCTTTTTCTCACACTATGCATCCAATCCATTTAGTAAATTCCATTGGTCACAACCTATCACTTATCACCGCTAACACTTGGCCATCTAATCCAAGCCTCCACCTCCTAGAGTCAGAAATAACTGAAAGAACCTGCTGTTTTCCCTATCATCAGTCAAGCTCCAGAGTGTTTTCTTTATACAAAAGCCAGAGTAATTTTCTTTTTAGAGACAGGATCTCGCTATGTTGCCCAGGCTGACTTTGAAATTCTGGGCTCAAGCAATCCTCCCACCTCAGCCTCCTGAACAGCTGGGGACTACAAGCATGAGCCGCCACAGCTGGCTTCCAGAGTAATTTTTAAAAACCTAAGTCAGATTTTGTCACTCATCTACTCAAAACCTTCTGATGGCTTCTTTCAGAATAAAATCTAAAGTCCTTAACATGACCTGTAAAGCTCTACATTGCCTATACCTCCTTGAGTTAACTCTTCTTCTGACCCCCTCGCCCAGTCTTCCTGCCACAGTGGCTTCTTTTCTGTTCCTCAAACACATCAAACAGGTGTCTACCTCAGGGTCTTTTACCTGCCATTCTATCTGAACAGAATGCTTGGATGGCTTGCTCCTTTACTTCATTTAGGTTTTTAAAAAGTGTTATCTCCTCAAAGAGACTTCCTTGACTACCCTAACTAAAATGGAATCCCCAATGTCCTTACCTTGCTGTTTTTCTTCAATACTAAGCATTAACTAACTACCTATTTATTATTTGTCTCCCACACTAGAATATATGCTCCCTGAGAGACAGGATATTGTTCACTGTCATTTCTTTAGTAAACTGGTATCTGGCATAGAGCAGAGCAGGATTCAAGATAAATATGCTAAACACTGAATAAAATTCTGGTTTCATTACTAGTTGAGTTTGATATTTCCTTGAATTTCATTTTACATGCCCTGTGACACTATCACCAAAGGTTGAATAATTTAACTTTTCAAAAGTTCCTCTGAGCATCTCCTTTTCTGGACCATTTAGCTTAGCCATATACCTTCTGCCAAGAGAAACACAAAGAGAAGTGAGAGATGGCCCTTGGCTCATGTGACTAGCAGATATGGGGGCCACCTGGCAATACCTGCAAAACTTGGGCTAGTCTCAACACAGCAACCAGGGCAATCCTTTTAAAATAAAAGCCATCCTTTAAAAACATAAGTCAGATTATAAGCCCTCAATGGCTCCCTAGTTCTCTCAGCATATGATCAGTTCTTACAATGGACTATGAGGCCCTCTAAGATCTGTCCTGTTACCCCTCTGACCTCATCTTCCACTCTTCCTTGTCCCTATGCTCATTCTACTCCAAGCACACTGGCCTCCTTGTTGTTCCTCAGACTAGGCACACTCCTGCCCTACAGGTCTTTCTCTCTTCTTGAAATGCTATTCACTAAAAATCCACATGGCAAATTCCTTCAAGTCTGCCTCAAACATCATCTTTAAAAAAAAAAAATTTTTTTTCTGGAGTCAGGGTCTCACTCTGTTGTCACCCAGGCTGGTGTGCAGTGGCACTATTTTGGCTCACTGCAACCTCTGCCTCCGAGGCTCAAGTGACTCTCCTGCCTCAGCCTCCCAAATAGCTGGTACTACAGGTGCCAAGCCACCACACCCAGCTAATTTTGTTTTTTTATTTATTGTAAAGATTAGGTCTCACTATGTTGCCTAGGCTGGTCTCAAACTCCTGGGCTCAAGCAATCATCCCACCTTGGCCTCCCAAAATGCTGGGATTATAGGTGTGAGCCACCATGCATGGTCTCAAACATCATATTCCATTTTTTTTTTTTTTTTTTGAGACAGAGTTTTGCTCTTGTTGCCCAGTTGCCCAGGCCGGAGTGCAATGACACAATCTCAGCTCACTGCAACCTCCGCCTCCTGGGTTCAAGCGATCCTCTTGTCTCAGCCTTCTGAGTAGCTGGGATTACAGGCACCTGCCACCACACCCAGCTAATTTTCTTTTGTATTTTTACTAGAAACATGGTTTCATTATGTTGGCCAGGCTGGTCTTGAACTCCCGACCTTAGGTGATTTGCCCATCTTGGCCTCCCAAAGTGCTGGGATTATAGGCATGAGCCACTGCACCTGGCCCATCATATTCTTAATAAGGCTCGCAGCTTAATCTATTTCAAATTAAAATCCAGTGCTCAATTCTCCCACCATGTTCTACTTTTTCTTTTTTCTGTGGTGCTTTTGCCTTCTAACATAGTATAGATTTTACATATTTATTATGTTTATTGTTTTTCTTCTCACTAAGCTATAAGATCCATGAGGGCAAAAATATTTTTTCTTGTTTTGTTCACTGACTCCAAGCATTTAGAACACCACCTGGCATATAGCATTCACACAAAAAATATTTGTAACTGAAGGTGAAGAATCTTCTGGTCTTTATCCTGGGAGGTTACTTATGTCTGGGCTGCCTCTGAAGGAGAGATTACCATCATGATTTGAAGTTACTCCACAAGTCATGAGGAGAAAATAATACAACACACAGGAAAACAAAACAAAGAAAACTAGACTAGGAGTAAAAAAACTCTGGATTTTGTGCACCAGTTTCTTTTTTCTTTTCCTTTTTTTTTTTTGAGATGGAGTGTCACTTGATCTTGTCGCCCAGGCTGGAGTGCAATGGCACAATCTCAGCTCACTGCAACCTCTGCCCCAGGGGTTCCAGAGATTCTCCTGCCTCAGCCTCCCAAGTAGCTGAGATTATAGGCGTGTGCCACCACACCCAGCTAATTTTTGTATTTTTAGTAGAGATGAGGTTTTGCCATCTTGGCCAGGGTGGTCTCAAACTCCTGACCTCAGGTGATCCACCTGCCTTGGCCTCCCAAAGTGCTGGAATTACAGGTGTTAGCCAGTGCACCGGTTTCATTTTGAATCAATTATATGATTGACGAGGTAGTTAACTTCTTAAGTTTCCCAACTGAAAATTAAGAATAAGAATAATGCCTCATGGAGTGGTCAAAAAGGTGAAATGAGATAAAGTAAAAATACAAAAGGTACATGACTGCATTTGGAGTTATTTTTATTTCAGAGGTTCTTGAGGGTTTAGAAAGGAAAATTCCTTCCCCTTACCTTACTCTGAAAGTTTTCCATTAGGGCCTAGGGCATAACACAAATACTTCCCTTTAGGCCTTTCCCCTTTGGGGGCTCTAGAAGCAAAGTCATCCAGGAAATGATAATCATGTGCTAGACAGTTTTAGAAATACTAGTATCTTTGATCATTCAGCAAAGAAGCAGTATGGCACATAAATGAAACTTAAGCAAAAGGAAAATGAAAAAAACAACTACCAACTAAATTGTTCATTGTAAGCAAAATATCATGGTAAGAGAGAGTAATGAGGCCATGTCACTCAGACACCCCAGGGTAGAAAGAGCCTTTGGTAGGTTGTTCTGCCAGCTATTTTTAATAATGGAAGAATAGAGCACAGAATTTAAAAAGGAAACCGTATATATATAAAAAATAATATCCAGTAGGCTCTCAGTACATCAGCTGGTCCTTACCTGGCAATGCTAAAGCTCAATCAGAGCAGCCCTCAGTGGAGATGAAAGCATGCTTTGCTTGAATTGAGCCAGTTACCCAGAGAGAAATACAGGTATGCCATTAAAACTTAAAACCAGAGTAAAAGTCACACTGAGAGATACTTTGGTAAGTCTGAAAAAAAATAAACAACACTTGGCTGGGCATGGTGGCTCATGCCTGTAATCCCAGCACTTTGGGAGGCCAAGGCGGGCAGGTCACAATCAGGAGTTTGAGACCAGCCTGGCCAGTATGGTGAGGCCCTGTTTCTACTAAAAATACAAAAATTAGCTGGGCATGGTGGTGGGCACCTGTAGTCCCAGCTACTTGGGAGACTGAGGCAGGAGAATCACTTGAACCCAGGAGGTGGATGTTGCAGTGAGCCGTGTCACTGCACTCCAGCCTGGGCAACAGTGTGAGACTCTGTCTCAAAAAAAAAAAAAAAGAAAAAAAGAAAGAAACAACATTTTTTTTTTTTTGAGACAGAGTTTCGCTCTTGTCACCCAGGCTGGAGTGCAATGGTGCGATCTCAGCTCACCGCAACCTCCGCCTCCTGGGTTCAGGCAATTCTCCTGCCTCAACCTCCTGAGTAGCTGGGATTACAGGCACGCACCACCATGCCCAGCTAATGTTTTGTATTTTTAGTAGAGACGGGGTTTCACCATGTTGACCAGGATGGTCTCGATCTCTTGACCTCGTGATCCACCCGCCTCGGCCTCCCAAAGTGCTGGGATTACAGGCTTGAGCCACCATGCCCGGCAAGAGACAACATTTCTATTAACTATTACTTGGGCAACTTATTAGTACCAACTGCTATTTTGGATTGGAAAGTTTTAGGGTGAACATAACCAAATTAGAGAATCAAAGTGATATATTTTCCGGGTTTGAAGAACACATGGTACTACACAATGGTGCTGGGTTATGACACCTGCAGACCCAATTACTACGGTTTGGAAAACATGTGACAGGGGAACCTAGTCCAATAAAAGAGAGGGATAAAAGAAGAAAACACAGTATTTGGTACACACAGTCAATCTTAAGCAACATAATCATCCTAGCCCATAGATTTCCTTATTTCCTTGTACCAATGTACTTATCTCATCTTTATGGTAAAACCAAACACCCCCAAAATACTGACTACCATACTGATTCACATCCATTGCATCCTTTCTGTAGTTTTGAGTTTATCTTGCTCTCAAACCTAAACATAGAGATAAGGCTTACAGGTAAACAGGCATCAAGCTTGAGTAGAAGATGACAATCATTTAAAATGACTAAAATGAGATGGAGAAACTTCATAGTCTCCACAAACACAGGCTATAGGGCTAGTAAGTGAAAACATGTGGACAACTCTGCCAGGATAGTCATGTTTAGAATGGCTTGTGACCCTGCTTTTTCATTTTCCAGCTTGTTTCTTGTGAAGGAGAGAAAAAAGCCCCCAGTAATGAGCCACTTGATCTTACCACATCAATCTCTGTGTTGGAATGTCCCATGTTACAAACGATGCAGCTATTCTTCATACGGTCCAAGTGCTCTCTGGTTACCACATTCTTGTTTCCTTAAAAACAGAAGAAAGGTTTGAGTGCTCGCCATCTTTTGGTGGCCACAGCGATGTGAGAGCTCCCGGCCACCCGCATCCACTGGGAATCCAGCTTCTCCAGGACCATGGTTGCCCTGTCAGCTGTGGCAGGAAAGCAGCCCCAGAATCAACCATACACTGGCAGGAGGACCCAGATCTCAAGGACAAAAATATCTATGAGAAGAATCCAGACTCGCATGATTATGCCAAGGACCCCGTTTTGGATGTCTGGAACATGCAACTAGTCTTCTTTGGCTTCTCCATCATCCTGGTCCTTGGCAGCACCTTTGCGGCCTATCTGCCTGACTACAGAATGCAAGAATGGGCTTGCCGCAAAACTGAGAGGCTTGTGAAATACCAAGAGGCCAGTGGCCTTCCCAAAGCAGTGGAATCCAACTGCTTTGACCCCAGCAAGATCCAGGATGCTGGAGGATGCGGACTGACCAGTTGCTAAGTGGGGCTCAAGAAGCACCACCTTTCCCACTCCCTGCCTACCATTCTGACCAGAGAACCTAATTGAAGGCACTGAAAGAAAAACAACAACAATAACAACAAAAACCACAAAAAAAACCCAGACAAGATATCCACCTGAAAAGGAATAAAGTTGGACCACTACCTCATACAATATATAAAAATTAACCCAAAATGGATCATAACCTAATTGCAGAGCTAAAACTATAAAACTCTTAGAAGAAGAAGAACACAGAAATAACTCTTTGTGATGGATTAGGCAATAGTTTTTTAAGCGATACAACACCTAAGGCACAAGCAACCAAAGAAAAAGTAGATAAACTGGACTATGTCAAAATTAAAAACTTTTGTGCTGCAGATGATACCATTAAGAAAGACAATCCACAGAATGAGAAAAAAAATGTGCGAATCATGTAACTGATAAGGGATTTGTTTTAAGAAATTCTTACAACCCAATAAGAAGAAGACAATTTAAAAATAAGCATGCCAGGCATGCTGGCTCACGCCTGTAATCCCAGCATTTTGGGAGGCTGAGACAGAAGTAATCACTTGATCCCTGGAGTTTAAGACCAGCCTGGGTAACATGATGGCAAAGCCCCATTTCTAAAAAAAAAATAAAAATAAAAACATAAGCTGGGTATGGTGGCATGTGCCTGTAGTCCTAGCTATTAGGGAGGCTAAGGTGGGAGGATCAACTGAGCCCTACAGGTTGAGGCTGCAGTGAGCTGTGATTGCACCACTGCACTCCAGCCTGGGAGACAGACTAAGACCCTGTCTCCAAAAAATAAAAAAATAAAAAAATAAAAATAAATAAAACAAAGAAAAGGACCTGAATCAACATTTCTTCAAAGAAGATGAACAATAAACACATGAAAAGATGATCAACATCATTAGTCATTAGGGAAATGGAAATCAAAACCACAACAAAATACCACTTTATACTCACTAGGATGGCAATATCAAAAAGACTGACAATAATAAGTGTTGGTGAAGATGTGGAGAAATCAGAAGGCACACGTATTGTTATTGGGATTGTAAAATGGTGCAGTCATTTTAAAAAAGTTTGGCAATTCTGGCTGGGCATGGTGGCTCACATCTGTAATCCTAGCACTTTGGGAGGCCAAGGCAGGTGGATTGCCTGACCTCAGGAGTTTGAGACCAGCCTGGGCAACACAACAAAACCCCGTCTCTTCTAAAATACAAAAAATTAGCTGGGCATGGTGGTGTGCACCTGTAGTCCCAGCTACTCAGGAGCCTGAGGCAGGAGAATCGCTTAAACCTGGGAGACATTAAGCTGCAGTGAGCCTAGATTGCCTGACTGCATTCTAGCCTGGGCTACAGAGCGAGACTCCATCTCCAAAAAAAAAAAAGGTTTGCAAATTCCTCAAAATGTTGTTTTTTGTTTTGAACTGCTCAAGCGATTCTCCCACCTCAGCTTCTCGAGTATCTGGGACCACACCTAGCTAATTTTTTGTTTTGTTTTGTTTTTGTAGAGACAGAGTTTTGCCATGTTGCCCAGGCTGGTCTGGAACTCCTGGGCTCAAGTGATCTGCCTACTTCAGCATTCCAAAGTGCTAGGATTACAGGTGTGAGCCACCACACCCACCTGAAAATGTTAAAAATAGAGTTACTGTATGATCTAACAATTCTACTCTTAGAAAATATGCAAGGGAGCTGAAAATATATGTCCACATAAAAAAACTTGTATTCAATTTTCATAGCAGCATTATTCCTCATTCCAAAAAGGGAAAACCACCCAAATGTCTACCAGTTGATGAATGGGTAAATAAAATATGGTATAACCATACAATGACACATTACTCAGCAATAGAAAGGAATAAGGTACTGATATATGCCATCACATGGGCAGGCCCCGAAAACATCCCGCTATGAGGCCAGCCACAAAAGACCATAATATATTGAATGATTCCTTTTTTTTTGAAACTGAGTTTCACTCTTGTTGCCCAGGCTGGAGTGCAATGGCGTGATCTCAGCTCACTGCAACCTCGGCCTTCTGGGTTCAAGCAATTCTCCTGCTTCAGCCTCCCGAGCAGCTGGAACTACAGGCACCTGCCACAACTCCTGGCTAATTTTTTGTATTTTTAGTAGAGACAGGGTTTCACCATGTTGGCCAGGCTGGTCTCAAATTCCTGACCTCAGGTGATCCACCCACCTTGGCCTCCCAAAGTGCTGGGATTACAGGAATGAGCCACTGTGCCTGGCCATGAATGATTCCTTTTAAAAAAAATTATTATTTTTCCCCTTCTTTTCACAGTGTTGCTATGATTCCGCTTATATGAAATGTCCAGAATAGGGCTGCAGGATTATGGAGGATGGAATAAGGAATAACTGCTAATAAGAGGTTTCCTTTTGGGGTGATAAAAATTAGGTAACTGGGATGTTCCACAACTTTACTAAAAACCATTGAACTGTATACTTTGAAAGGATGAATGTTATGATGTGAATTACAACTCAGTAAAAGCATTAGATTGTGGCAACGGTTGTACAAACCCTGTGAATTACTAAAAAAAAAAAAACAGTAAGCATTTTAAATGTGTGAAATGTGTAGTAAATGAATTACAACTCGAAAAAAGCGATTTTTTTTTTTTTTTTTTAAAAAGGTCCAGGCTGGGCAGGGTGGCTCACACCTATAATCCCATCACTTTGGGAGGCAGAGGTGGGAGGATCACCTGATGCCAGCTGCTCTACAGATTTGAGAGGCCTCAGGATGCTGAAATCCTCTTGGCTCACCCTGATGCTCCAATGTCCCAGGTTTTATGGAGCACCACACCTACTGAGATTATTTGTAAGAATTGGAGCAATGTTGGCCTATACGCCCCTTGATGAGAAAAGCCTTGCATTGTTGTTGGGCTATGCGCATGATTTCCTAAAATATCTGGCAAAGAATTCTGCATCTCTCTTTACTGCCAATGATTACAAAGTGGCTTCTGATGAGTACCACTACAAAGCCCTGTGAGCATCTACAGACAGCTCACCATTTTTGTCCTGTATCTATAAACACTTTTTGTTCTTAGTCTTTTTCTTGTAAAATTGATGTTCTTTAAAATCATTAATGTATAACAGGGCTTATGTTTCATTTTGTTTTCTGTTCTGTTTTAAACAGAAAATAAAAAGAGCGTAAGCTCCTTTTCTCATTTCAAAGTTGCTACCAATGTATGCAGTAATTAGAACAAAGAAGAAACATTCAGCAGAACATTTTATTGCCTCGTTGACAACACTGCATGAATGCTGGTGGTTCCTATCCCTTTGACACTACACAATTTTCTAACATGTGTTAATGCTATGTGAAAAAAATGCCCTGATTCCTAGTGCCAAAGGTTCAACTTAATGTATATACCTGAAAACCCATGCATTTGTGCTCTTTTTTTTTAAACAGCGCTTGAAGTAAAACAGCCCATCCTCTGCAAGTCAATCTATGTTGTTCTTAGACATTTTATCTTTGCTCGAATTGTCAAAGGATGGTGATTTGTTTCATGGTTTTTGTATTTGAGTCTAATGCACGTTCTAATATGATAGAGGCAATGCGTTACTATATAGCATGGTTTTCTGGAAAAGTTGATATTTTAGGAATTATATTTCAGATTTAAATAAAATTTGTTTCTAAATTTCAAAGCAAACAAACAAACAAACAAAAAACCAGCCTAGAGAGTAAGACCTCATCTCTATTTAAAACAAACAAGCAAAAGAGATCCAGGGGACTGATATGAACCAAGAACAGCTTCATAAGGTCCCTCTTCTCTGATCCTCACTCTCCTTGAGGCTACAACTACAAATGTCTTTTTATTCTTGTCTGACTCCCACTCTAAAATAGAATTATAAAAGAAAACCAGTGTTCCTGTGGTTTACGGTTCTACCATAAAAATAAAATAAATATTTTACCCTAGAGGAAACTAGCCATTTCTGCATCTTCTTTGAAACTCAACATCTACCTCTTCAGGAATTAACATAATAACCTCTTCCACTTTAACTATGAAGAATTTCTCTCTAGCCTTGCCTTAATTACATACTAGAGAGAAACATACATCACTTTTGGAAGTAAAATAAAAAATCAAGTGTACATTTAAGATCTGGCTTCCCAAATAAAACTTTATAACTGAATCTCATCTCTAGCAATCTCCTAGGATGAATGGAGATATAACAGTTGCCTTAAAAGGGTGAAGAGAAACTTTTTTACATAGTAATGACCTTTGGTCAGAGCTCTAAGGAATTAGCAAAAATGTGAAAGCCTGACCGGCTTTGTGGGCTACTCTCTCTCTCTGGCTTTTAGAGTTTGGCTTTTCAGAATATTTCCAATCATCTTGAACTTGCTCCATAAAAGCATTCCAAAGTGCCACCCCATTTAAAATGTCATTATCATACCTGTACAGGTAATAACAATGTCCACTTGCCGGATGACCTCATTTAATTTCACCAGTCGAAATCCATCCATACTGTTGAAATAAAGCATGACCAATTAACCTAAACAGGCAGCTGGGGAGCCTTTTAACACAGAACTTTAAAAGCTATTACGAAGTCGCTGTCATTTCTTGAGATAGCTAGGCTATTCTTAGAAGTGAAAAATCTAAACAATTTCCTCAGTTCATACAAGGCAGAAATGAAAGGTCCCTTTACATCACGGAACTTATTTCTTCCTGATAATAGGGAACCAGGGGTTACCATGAGATTCCCTGACCGCATTTCTAGAAACTGTAGAAAGTACCCCTTAGCCACTTAACCAACTACCTCATTGAAAGTGCTTTCTTCAAGATCATTAGTGATCTCCCGAAGGCTAAACCCAAAATTTCTTAGACTCTTCAGTCTTTTTTTTTTTTTAAGAGATGGGATCTCACTATGTTGCCCAGGCTGGAGTGTGGTAGCTAGTTACAAGCATAATCATAGTGCACTACAGCCTCTAACTCTTGGCCTCAAGCAATCCTTCTGCCTCAGCCTCCTGGGTAGTCAGGACTACTGGCACATACCACCATGCCCAACTTCTTAGACTCTTATTACTTGATTTCTTCTACTACATTAAACATTATTTGCCTTCTTAAAACTCTAAATCCTTTGGACTCCATAATACATCACTCCTGGTTTTCCTCTTACTTCTCTAACTGTTTCTCCTCAACCTCAGCCAACCTTTGGATATTGGTACTCTGTATGGTTATGCCTTTATTCTTTTCTCTGTCCTTTCAGAGTAGAGAACCATACTCTTCCCTTGGCTGCAAATGACTACTTATAGGTGGCTGATTTTTACATTTATATCTTTAGGTTAGATCTCTCTGACGCTTCATAGCTAAGGATCAAATTAGCCACTGGATAGCACCTCATGAATGTCCCAGAAGGATCTCAAACTTACTGTGTTTGAAAATAAACTTATTATCTACTCTGAACCTAGAGCCTTATCTATTTCTTCTTCTATGTTTTCTATTTTGATCAATAGCATCACTGTTCATCCAACTGTATGAGCCATATAAACAAGAATGTCCTTGCTGCCTCTTCCTAACTGAAGTTGTCACCAAATCTGGCTCTTTTTCTTTAATTCCTTAAAAGTCGCTTTCATCTGTCTTCTCCTCTCCAATGTATACTGGCTTTGCTTAAATTTAGGTCTATTACTTCTTGCCTAGATTACTATAGTAACCCCTGGCCCAATCTCATTGCCTCTAGGTTTACATCTTTCTACACTTGAGCTCAGCCAAAAGGCCGAGAAGCGATAGGTTTACATCTTTCTAAATCATTTTGCAGAGTGATTTTCCTAAATGAAATTTGGATCATGTTGCTTCCTTGCTTAAAATACCTCAGTGAGACTGCCTGTTCTTAAGGATAAGGCAGGATTAGAATACGACCCAAATACTTAAGTGATATGTGACTTTATTGACATATGACTCCTACCTTTGATAGCACCACTCCCCCAAATGTATCTCATCTGCCAACTATATTAAAATATTTCCAGCTTCTTAAATATGCCATGCTATCTCCTTCCTTGGAAACAACACACATGTTCCCTATACCTGGAATATACTTCCAAACTAGGAAAACATCTATACAAATGTCAAGACTCAGCTCTGCTGACGTCTCTTTCTACCCTGCTCCTTTGCTCTTCAGTTAGCAATTTCTCCTTTATGTTCCTACAGAAGCATGTGCTGTTTAACTACATGACAGCATTTACTATGCGGCACAGTGGTTATTTGCCTGTGTGCTTCTAAAAGCAGGACCTTATCTCATCTATCTATTCATCTTATTCATCTCAGCACATAGCACAGTATGCAATGCACAGTAAGTAATGAATTCATGTCTTTAGGATTCATGATTTATAGAAGTTGGGCATGGTGGTATGTGCCAATAGTCCTGGCCTACTCAGGAGGCTGAGGCAGGAGGATTGCTTGAGGCCAAGAGTTAGAGGCTGTAGTGCACTACAATTATGCCTGTGACTAGCTACTACATTCCAGCCTGGGCAACATAGTGAGATCCCATCTCTTAAAAAAGAAAAAGAGTCAAGAGTCTACAAAATTTTGTTTTAATAAACTGTGATACTGTTTTAATAAATTGTGATAACTGTAATACTGTTTAGATTATCCTGTAGACATGAATTGATCACTTACTATGCATTAGATACTGTGATAGGTGCTGAGAAGGAATCTAAGAACGTGTTATTAAAACATGTTCAGGTTCCTATGATAAACCCTTAGTGTACTAGAAGGATGATGGTTCCCCTAGGCTATAGACACTCAGACTCTGCAATAGTTTTTAAGGACCGTGGTATTTCCCACTCTCCTGAGGATGGCAAGAGACAATTTCAATAATAGCTACAATCTAGTGAGCATCTATTATGTGGCAGCAGCTCTGTACCTTATATAATTATGTATTTGTTATATAATATATAATATATAATAACAATAATTATTATTTTGAGACAGGGTCTTGCTGGGTCACCCAGGCTGGAGTGTAGTGGCATAATCACAACTCACTGCAGCCTCAACCTCCCAGCCTTAGGTAATCCTCCTACCTCAGCCTACCAAGTAGCTGGGACCACAGGCATGCACCACCATGCCCAGCTAATTTTAAAAAATTATTTGTAGAGATGGGGTCTCCCTATGTTGCCAAGGCTGGTCTTCAACTCCTGGCTGAAGCAATCCTCCTGCCTCAGCCTCCCAAAGTGCTGGGATTACAGCCATGAACCTACCAAGCCCAGCCTATGTTAACTATTATTTTATTGAACTCTGACAATCCTATGAGGTAGGTATGATTACCCGCATTTTAGAGATAAGAAAGGAACTATTTTTTTAACTTTTAATTTTAGAATAACGTCAAACTTAAGAACTATCATAGCAGTGTAAATAATTCTCATATACCCTCCACTCAGAGTTAGTTGATTTTACCCTTAATTGGGATTTGTCTAATGTTTCCTCACAATTAGATTCAGGTTATGCATTTTTGGGAGAAATACCACAGAAGGGCTATGTTCAGTGTAACACATCATAAGGCACCTGATGCCTGCCAATCTCTTTTCTGATCATTGTTTGAAAAGGTAAGGGGCTACTTGTTCTCTGGCTGACAGAATCCCTTTTACTATCTCCACAGGATTTCTAAATTTTCGCTTTTTTTTTTTTTTTTTTTT
>NW_022436947.1:12214052-12251707 GCF_009761245.1 Sapajus apella
ATCTCTTGACCTCGTGATCCACCCGCCTCTGCCTCCCAAAGTGCTGGGATTACAGGCTTGAGCCACCGCGCCCGGCCAATTTTCGCTTTTCTGATAGTCTCTGCTCTCTCCAAGCGGAGCTCCTTGACCTTTGAAAAACACATCCTTAGAGTTAGTGGCAGCCTCTCTGAGGATCTGGGCCCCTCTAAAATAAAATGTGGCATCAACTAGGCCATTCTTTGGAGGCAGCTCCATGATTGCAAGTGAGATGGTGGCGTAGAGGCTTACCAGGCTTGCAGGGCACAGATGGGGTCAATTTCAGTTACATACACAATGGAGCCCATGGCTTTCAGGGCAGCACAGCACCCTTTCCCCACCTGAAGACGAGAAAGAGCACACACATTAAGGAAAGTCACTGACAAAACCATTTCTCAAAGCTTCTGGTAAAGTGCACCCCCTCTTTCCACCCCCGAGAGGAATTTCACTGAATAGATTCATGCTTGGGGAAAACAAGAAGAACAAATAATTGAATGCAGCTCACAAACAAACCCCTGGCTCCTTCTTACCGCATTCATGTGCACAAGAACACCCACGCTCACGATTCATAATCAAAACACAAGCTAAAAGAACATCACTAACAGTGGTACTGGAGCAAGTCAGAAGATCAACTTAAGGAAAAATGGCAGCAACACAAAGGGAGAAAGAAAGACTGTACTTTAACCAGAGGGCCTCTGAAGTTCTTTTTCTCATCTAAAGTGGTGAGCGTACTCTTAAGTCCATACAAATAGAAAATTCCAGAATATTACAACAAAACCCATTTAAAACACCTAATAAACGAAAGGTTAAACTTCACCTCTCCATAGCCACAGACTACCACTTGCTTTCCACCAAACATCATGTCTGTTGTCCTTTTAAGTCTGGGGGGAAAAAACATTAGATCAGAAAATCTGCTCTTGTTTCTCCCTTGAAGTTAGATTGAATCTCTTTGTTTTCATGGGGTTTTTTGGATGGCTTGTTGTTCATTTTGAAAGAAAGTCTGGTTTCTTTTTTTTTTTTTTCTTAAGGAGTTTTCTGGTAAAGATCAGAAAACCTGCTAGACAAATTCTAAAAGAGATGTAACACTGAAAGTCTGGTTGCTGTCCTAGAGAAACTAATGACCAGAAAGAAAGGTTGAATAAAATACTTATTTTCTCACTCCCTGCCATCCAACTAATCCTATATGTAAGGGTTTTTTCCCCTTTCTTGCAAATGGTACAGAAAGGAAGAAGATGTAGGTAACACAGCAACTTTTAAACATAAAAGCAACATACATTTATTAGATAATATTTTGAATATATGATATTTAGAAATAGAAGAAAAGATACAAAGGAGAAAATAAAAATAATGCAATTTTAATTTAGGAGGTAACAAAGCTCTGGCTTAATGGAGCTATCTAGAGGTGCTACATGAATCCTTTCCAGAAAAAACCAAAGCCAAAAAAGTTAGAACCTCAACTTGACAACACAAGTTCATCTCAAAGATAATAAACGTTACCCATCAAGAATTGATTCACGGCAACAGTAGAGGTTGTCAAATTTCTGTTTGGTGACTGAGTCATTGACATTCATGGCTGGAACACACAGCTTCCCAGCTTTGGACAGCTGGTACAGCCTAAGGATGAGGGAAGCCGAGAAGAACATAAAACATCGGGACATTACAATCTACCATTGCTTTCATTACAATCTACCATTCCAGGCCCCAGAAATATGCTGATTGGGTGAGCATTAGAGCATAAGACATGACTAATTTTGTCCTATCAGGTGACTGCTGAGAAATAAAGAATATCTTTCTAGAGCCTACATATATAGCTTCACAATAAAGATCTTAATTAAAAGTCACATGGGGAAAATCCTTGACCCACCTCTAAATTTTAAGGCCTTCACTGGAGACTATAAAAAGTGGGAGAGTGGCAGCAGATTGAAGGTTGAAGAATTACTTACTGGGTACAGTGTTCACTAAATCTGCACTTGTCTTCCCACCTGCTGGAACCACAGGTGCATGAGACTACACCTGGCTGTTTGTTTGTTTGAGATGGACTTTCGCTCCATTGCCCCGGCTGGAGTGCAATGGCGCAATCTTGGCTCATCACAACTTCTGCCTCCTGGGTTCAAGTGATTCTCCTGCATCAGCCTCCTGAGTAGCTGGGATTACAGGCATATGCCACCATGCCCAGCTGATTTTGTATTTTTAGTAGAGATGGGGTTTCTCCATGTTGGTCAGGCTGGTCTCAAACTCCTCACCTCAGGTGATCTGCCTGCCTTGGCCTCCCAAAGTGCTGGGATTACAGGCATGAGCCATTGTGCCCAGCTTAAACTGTGTATTAATTTCACTCATCTTTTTAATTATAAAGGAGTAATTTTAAGTACTATTTTAAAAACCACGCTGACATCTTGAATCTACTATAGATATTCAGACGGTCTAAATGGACTTTAAATATATTCGATCATTTACTGCAACAATTTAACATTCAAATATGCTCACATTTGTTTGTTTGTTTGTTTTTCCTTTTTTTTTTGAGACAGAGTCTCACTTTGTCACCCAGGCTAGAGTGCAGTGGTATGCTCTTGGCTTACTGCAACCTCTGGCTCCTGAGTGCAAGTGATTTTTGTGCCTCAGCTGCCTGAGTAGCTGGGACTACAGTTGTATGCCATCACACCCAGCTAATTTTTCTATTTTTAGTAGAGTCGGGGTTTCACCATGTTGGCCAGGCTGGTCTTAAACTCCTGACCTCAGGTGATCCACCCGTCTTGGCCTCCCAAACTGCGCCCGGCCCAAATAGGCTCAAATTTGTAATCTCAATATGTGTATGTATATATAGGAGTTTTATTTTAAATTAGGTCGATTATTGTGTTTTATTCAAAATTCATCCCTTTCTAAGAGTGCAAAGATATGTTATAACCCACAGTTTTGTACAATCAAAAAGATCATAATGTATTGAAGCAATGATGGTGGCTGATTCAGAATTGACTTCCCCAAAACTTTTTTTTTTCATACTTTCAGCTCTTTATGGGTGAAATAAATCATAGAAATGATCATAGAAATTGAACTGAAATAATTCCAATTTTACTCAGAGAATTACTGCTCATTTGAGAAGCAGAACGCTCACTAAGTCCTTGCTCTCCATGTAAGAATGTAAGCTGTAAGATGGTTTGTTTGTTTTGTCTACTGCTAGATTCCTAGCACCTAGAGCAGTTCCTGGTTCATTGTTGAAGTCCAATAAATATTTGTTGAATGAATGAACGAATAAATGTATCCAAAAAGGATAAGAAGTAATTGTTCACAATCACTAGAAAACATGAGGACTTCAGTTGTTCTCCCACCTGCCCCCTCCTCACTATTTTAGGTTCAGTATTTGTGTTGTTAAAAAAAAAGAAGAGAGATCTGGTCCCCTCATAGCAAGTTGAGATCTGGTTACCTCAAAGCAGGCTCTGATTTTTAACATGTGTTTTATAGGTATGTGTTTATAAGATTATATGTCTAGACAATGAAACCAGGTATGCCCATGCCAAATCTTACCTATGAACTCCAGTAACACTCTCCTCTACTATGCCCTTGATTTTCTTAAACATGTTGGGATACTTTTTATAAATCCAGTGGGTAAGATCCCCTCCATCATCCAAGATCTGCAACAGTAAGCATCAATAACATCATTCACTTTCTTGAGGCCTCAAGGCTTCACTGCTTCTCTGGGTCTTGCAGCCCAATCTATTCAGCAATTTACAGATATTTAAAATTTTCCATATGGTTATGCAAAGTAACTTAAAGTCAGAGTAAATGCAATAATCTGCCAAATAGTCATTATATTGAAGTAAAAGACAACAAGAGGAGAAAGGCCAATTGTAATTTGCATAGCCAAATGACCCTCCTCATGACATATCTACTGTATCAAAATATACAGTAACTAACTGAGGATTTTCTTATAGATTAATAACTTGTGGTTAGCTAGGCCACTAGATCTTGAATCTGCTATAGATAATTCAGAAAGCCTAATAGGCTTTAAATATATTCAGTCGGGCTTAGTTTTTGTTTTTTTTTTTGCTTTTTTGAGACGGAGTCTCACTCTGTTACCCAGTGCAGTGGCATGATCTTGGTTCACTGCAACCTCCGCCTCCCAGGTTCAAGCGATTCTCCTGTCTCAGCCTCCTGAATAGCTGGAATTACAGGCATGCACCACCACACCCGGCTAATTTTTGCATTTTTAGTAGAGACAGGGTTTCACTACGTTGGTCAGGCTGGTCTCAAACTCCTGACCTCATGATCCACCCTCCTCGGTTTCCCAAAATACTGGGATTACAGTGGTGAGCCACTGTGCCCGTCAAGGCTTAGTTTAAATAAAAGGTTTCAGTTTACGCAGTCTCTTAAGAAAAGAGAAAAATAAATAAATAAATGGTCAGATAATTAAGTCTCCCTCTCAGAACAATGGCTTATAAAACTGTATTCCTTAATCCTTTTCTCCCAAAGTATAGGCACTCTCCCACCCAAAATATCAGGCAGCACTGTAGGGTTTTGCCTAGCACAACCTCACACTCTGTACATACCAAATTAAAAATAACCAGGGAACCGTGCAGCATGTAGGTGTGCAAGCATGCCTCTGAACAGCTCATCTATCACTATTTCAGGTTGGGATTAAAGATAAACACAATGCTGTGCCCACTGGAGCTTTCATTAGCAGAGAAAAGCTTTTGAATTATAAAGCTAAAGAAAAATCAACTTAAAACACTATCAGGCATGAGGCTGTGACACTTCAGCCCTTCACTGGACTGTCAGAAGTGTTTAGCAGGACTTTGCAAATTGTTACACTCATCCTCCTGGAAAGTCCCACAGAACTGAATTGTCCTCTGCTGACATGCACTCATCTTGCAGTCTCATCAATTATCAACTCTACTATAAGTGCCAAAACTGCCATCCTGGACCTCAGAGTACACAAAATCCCCAACCTCATGTCTACCACCTGATCTCTTTTTTGCTTTTGCTCTTGCTGTTGATCTATTTTCTCTTTTTCTTCTTCTTCTTCCTCTTATTTATTTTTTTTTTTTGGTCTGAGATGGAGTCTCACTCTATTGCTCAGGCTGGAGTGCAATGGTGCGATCTTGGCCCACTACAACCTCTGCCTCCAGGTTCGAGTGATTCTACTGCTTCAGCCTCCCCAGTAGCTGGGACTACAGGCGCCCACCACCATGTCCAGCTAATTTTTGTATTTTCAGTAGAGACAAGGTTTCACTACATTGGCCAGGCTGGCCTGGAACTCCTGACCTCATGATCCGTCTGCCTCGGCCTCCCAAACTGCTGGGATTACAGGTGTGAGCCACTGCACCCGGCCTATTGATCTATTTTCTCTCACTCAATCAAACCTTGCTTGACAACTGGGATCCAAGGTAGGACTCTCATCAGAGCTCTTGTACTTGCTCCATACTACAAGTAGAAACCCCCAGAACAGTTCCCCCAAGAAAGCAAATGGCTCTTCTGAGTTTCTCTCTCCCTTTCTCCATGTATGGAATCCCTCATGAAGTTTTCCCTTGCCACAGAAAAGATAAAAGACAAAAGAGATTGAACAACCGGAAACTGTTTTAAGTCTCCCTATTCTCATCCACTTTTCCCTTTTAATGCACATATGACACAGGCAAGCAGTTAGTCTCTAAGATTTATTTAATGAATGCTGCCCATAATTCTCACCATGTAAATCTGCTGCAGAAAATTCTTGTCATCAGGAAATCTTCCTGAGGTTGGGAAGCAGGGAAAAATACTAAATCTTGACAGAATCCAAAGAGGTATGGGTCCTGTTTTCTGGGTGACAACTGTTTTTGTCCTTGTCTTACTTTCTTTATTAACCTTCCTAGCAGTTTGTGCTCGTTCTAAAGTTTGTAAAAGTTCTCCAGGTACAATCCCAATGTCCTCCCTGGGTTCCTGACTTTAAAAATCAATGTTTTATTCCCAGGAGAAAACCCTGGCATATCTTCTTTAACATCTGCCAGTCACACTCCCTCTTGTCACTATTAAAACTGTTGGAATGAGCTGACTCATCTTACAGCCACTGTCAACTCTGCTCCCCAACCCCTTCAGGATATGAAGACTCTAACCCACTTCCTCAAACAAGCCTGGTGCAATGTGACCTGGATCACAGAATTCAGAAAGAAGCTACTTCTCTGCCATGCGCCAAGTGAGGCCTGCTCCGCAGTCTTCAGCAGTAAGCAATGGTTGGACTAGAGCTTCAGGGATTCTTTTCTCAGTACATTCCCTAATTTCTGCCCCCTCCCCTGACTAATATGCAGAATTATTTGCAAAACAGAAGTACCTCATACTCTGTATGTAGCCTTTTTGGAAAGACAGGGGGACATGGTCTCACTCTCCCACCCAGGCTGGATTGCAGTGGTGTGATCTCGGCTCACTGCAACCTCCACCTCCTGGGCTCAAGTGATCCTCTCACCTCAGCCTCCCGAGCAGCTGGGACTACAACTATAGTCCAACATGCCTGGCTAATTTTTGTATTTTTTTGTAGAGACAGGGTCTCTCTTTGTTGCCCAGGCTGGTCTCTAACTCCTAGGCTGAAGGAATCCACCTGCCTTGGCCTCTCAAAGTGCTGGGATTACAGACCACCATACCCAGCCCTTTGTGTAGCTTTTTGCCACTTTGCAAATGTGCTATCAGGCTTCAAGACTTGATCTTCTAAAAAATGAAACAAAAATAAAAATGAAGCAAAAATTAAAACTCCCAAACTTCACCTGGTTGTCTTATTTAATGTGTGGAATGAATATAAAAAGAAGAAATTTGAACTTGGAAGCTCTTCAGGTTTACTATAAATTCATTATATGAACTCTATTATTTTTACTTTTCTAGTCCTGACTAACATGACAAGTATATGGATTCTAGAGAGAAGATTAAATATCTTGAGAGCTCTGGGGTTTTTCGTTTGTTGGGGTTATTTTGTTGTTATAAGGGGTGGGGAGTAGGTAGTAGCAGGGGAAGGAAACTCATTCCTCTTGCTTTTTAACCGGCCAGTTGTGAATCCTGGGCAGTGCTTTAATGTTTCTAATGAATATAAATGCTTCCAACATTAGAACCAACAAATAAGGCACTTTGGGTTATAAGAGCTTCAACAGTCTTAGGGTATCCAAAGCATAAGAATTTAGTTCTGCTGGAAACCCAGGCATGTCAGATAGAAATGAAGCCATTTTCTTTCCTTCTTGCTGAAAAACCCTCTCCCAGGCCATAGCCTCCTCCCATCCCCAGTCCTGACCCCTACAGAATTGTGTTAGCAGAAATCTGACCCACCATGTTTGGCTGCCAGCCCTCCACATTCACACATCTATCAATGCACCACCAAAAGTCATCTTCTGACTCTCCCTTCCAGGCAAAGACAGGAAATCCTGAGAAAAAAGGAACAAAGAGAAACCATTAAAGACCAGAAAAAGGCCGACCCTCAAACTTTGGTGAGAAGATTCCAGTTTTTCCTAATTCCCAACTCTCTCATTCTGCTATATTCTTTGGATTGACTCCCTTCACTGATTGGTATTGCGTTTAGCCCCTTTATCCATTCTTTGTCTTTGAGGGTCCTTCTGCTCTTGTTAGCCCTCATAGCCCAATGAGGCCAAGCAGAATGGACAAAAGTGTGACGGTTGTTTAAAATATGACGAGAAAGGGCTAGGTGCGATGGCTCACGCCTGTAATCCCAGCACTTTGGGAGGCTGAAGCGGGCGGATCACCCGAGGTCAGGAGTTCGAGGCCACCCTGGCCAACATGGTGAAACCCTGTCTCTACCAAAAATACAAAAATTAGCTGGGCATGGTGGTGCGTACCTGTAATCTCAGCTACCTGGGAGGCTGAGGCAGGAAAATAGCTTGAACCTAGGAGGCACAGGTTGCAGTGAGCCAAGATCGTGCCACTGCACTCCAGCCTGGGCGACAGAGTGAGACTTTGTCTTAAAAAAAAGAAAAAAGAAAAAAAAAAGTGACTAGAGGGAAAACAAAAACCAGAAACAGGTACTTGTTGATCCACTCAAACTGGCATTCTCACCATTTCCCAATTATACTTTAATTTGTCTTGCTTCTATACTTTAGTCATCCCACCCTCTTATTAAGAAAAAAACCTTTACATGTTTCTCCATTTGCTAAAATGTTACTATACTTCATAGCCTAGTTAAGTGTCATGTTCCTAATTAACTCAGCTGGAAGTGAGCTCTCAAGGAATCTGAACTTTTCTTTTTTGTTTTTTTGAGACGGAGTCTCCCTCTGTCGCCCAGGATGGAGTGTGGTGGCACAATCTTGGCTTACTACAACCTCCGTCTCCTGGGTTTTTTTTGTATTTTTAGTAGAGACACGGTTTCACCACGTTGGCCAGGCTAGTCTTGAACTCTTGACCTCAGGTGATCCACCTGCCTTGGCCTCCCAAAGTGGGAATCTGAACTTTTCGCAGCCTCTTGTTTGTGTAGTGAATATGGATTTATAATCTGTCATGGCATTTAACATACACGTCCTCGTATCATCATTGTTTATATATGTATATTATCTCCTTAACCACAATATAAGATTCTGAGGGTAACATTGTCTTATTTGCCCTTATAGTTCTTAGAGTAGGTCGGTAAAAAAAGAAATGGGCTGGGCATGGTGGCTCACACCTGTAGTCCCAGCACTTTGGGATGATGAGGTGGGAAGATCACTTGAGGCTGGCTGTTGGAGACTAGCCTGAGTAACACAGCAAGATCCTATGCCTTAAAAAGTTTTTTAAATTTGCTGGGCATGGTAGCATGTGGCTGAAGTCCCAGCTACTCAGCAGATAGTGGGAGGATCATCAGTGCCTAGGAATTGAAGGATGCAGTGAAACATGATGGCAGCACTGCTGCACTCCAACCTGGCTGACAGAGCAAGACCCTGTCTCTAGTTAAAAAAAAAAAGGAGGCTGGGCTGGTGGCTCATGCCTGTAATCCCAGCAGTCTGGGAGGCTGAGGCAGGCGGATCACAAGGTCAGGAAATTGAGACCATCCTGGCCAACATGGTGAAACCCCGTCTCTACTAAAAATAGAAAAATTAGCTGGGCGTGATGGCATGTGTCTGTAATCCCAGCTACTCAGGAGGCTGAGGCAGGAGAATCACTTGAACTAGGGAGTCGGAGGTTGCAGTGAGCCAAGAATGCGCCACTGCACTCCAGCCTGGACGACAGAGAGAGACTCTGTTTCAAAAAAAAAAAGGAAAGAAATGAATGCATATGTACAATTCACTGGGCTACAGATTTAGTATTTGTATTAATAAAGTATTAAATATTTTTCTATCATATATACAGTGATAAAATTTTGTAAATAAAAATGAAAGAACAAATAAAATGCTGAGAGTGCTAGCTGTACTGCCAAGGAGTAAAGGCAAGAGGCTAGCAAAGTCCAAATTTCTCTATTTCTTTTGTCCATCAAGTACCACTGGATGTTGTGATCAAATATTAACCTGCCAGGTCAAGTCCTCTTTACGCCTGAAGCAGAAACACCAAAAATTAAGTCAGGGCAAATTACTTGCTGGAAAACCAACGGGGTCACAAAACTATGGCTGAAGCATTTTCTCCTGTAATCCATGTTACCTCCGTGAGTAGTGTTCACTAGTGCTCTGCTATTGGTGAATTAGTGAGTCAAAACAGAGCATTAACAATGGAATATTAGACATAGGTAGATATTTGTCAGTTGTAAAAGGGCAAAGTTAACTAGATCATATTTGACAAGTGAAGGCCAGAAAAAGAGCAAATTCATCAAGAATCGAGATCCATTTCTTCAAGGATAGTTCTTTTACTGGCAACCTTCCTTAAAAATTTATACTGAAACAACAGGACTTTTTGGAGACTTACTTTAGCCAAAGGCACAGAGAACAAAATCTTACCACTTTCTGCCAGAGCAGCAGCCACTTCATTGAGAGTGGAATAGATGTTGCAGGCAGCCCATCGGCACTGGGCCCCCAGAGCACCCAGAGTTTCCATAAGCACCTGTATTAACGACAAAGCAGGCGATGAGCAAGCCTGGGCCAAACACCTAGTCAAGCAAATAAAGTTCAGATATTTCACAATGAGAAAATGCAATGGGAATAACTTAGACCAGTGATTTTCAAATTGTGCTTTACAGAATCTCTTCAGTATTCTAAGAAGACAACAGTTGGGGAAAGCCATGGAAAGAAGGAAGTTCCCGCTGACTCTATGTTTTTATCAATTTAAATTGGGCCTCCCCATAAGATTGAACAAACCAAGGCAATGACTTCAGAGCCAAAACTTTTCTTTTTTTTTGAGTTGGAGTCTTGCTCTGTTGACCTGGCTATAGTGCAATGGTGTGATCTTGGCTCACTGCAAACTGCTGCAATTACAGGCATGAGCCACTGTGCCTGGCCACAAACTTTTCTTAAAAAACACAGATTTACAGTTCTGCTTCTGCTTAGAATACAGAAAGCTACAAGAGAAGCTCCCATCTTAACAACACGAAAAAGCTGGGTAGCTACTAGGAAGGCTGAGGTGGGAGGACTGCTTGATCCTGGGAGATAGAGGCTGTAGTAAGTCATGAGTGTGCCACTGCACTCCAGCCTGGAGAACAGAGAGAGACCCTGTCTCCAAAAAACCATGCACACGGTCAGGCGCAGTGGCTCATGCCTGTAATGCCCCTACTTTGGGAGGCTGATGCGGGTGGTTCACCTGAGGTCAGTAGTTCAAGATCAGCCTGGCCAACATGGTGAAACCCCATCTCTACTAAAAATACAAAAAAATTAGCCAGGTGTGGTGGTGCACACCTGTAATCCCAGCTATTTGGAAGGCTGAGGCAGGAGAATGGCTTGAAGCTCGGAGGTTGTGATGAGCTGAGATTACACCATTGCACTCCAGCCTGGACAACAAGAGTGAAGCTCCTTCTCAAAAACAAACAAACACACATACACACCAAAAAACCCCAAAGCTGGGTAATCTACAAAGCCAAACTTTTTTTGAGCCCATCAAAGAGCTGAGGTCATAAAGCACCCAAGTGAACTGCCCTCCAAAGAGTGACAAATCCTTTTAAAGAGAGGGGGAAGACTGTTTTACCTTTGGCAATGTATGGGAGGAAGAAGTGGCTGCCACAGATAAGGATAAGAAAAAATCAGCTAAATTTCTGAATAATTAGGAAAGGCTGAGTGTGGGAAAGTGTGTCAATGTGGAATTTTTTGAAGCTCCAAGCACAAGTAGATTTCCCGTTCACATGCAGGCTGTTTTCCAGAGGCTTCCACTCAGTGCTCAGAAGAAAGACTGGGGCGGGGAGCTAACTAGCTATGCTCAGAAACAGACATGAAACCTGGGCACTTCCCTACACTCTTCTCTAATAAGAAGCAAAAGCCTCAACCTGCAGAAGAGCAGGAATTGGGCCTGCAATCAGGGACCTGGCAAAGATCCACTGTTTCTTGAGGAAGGCAGAAGCAAAAACTCTCTGCCTCTGAGAGAGGCACAGGAAAATCTCTTGGGCCCAGGACAGTTCACTGATACAAAGTAAGGATCTGCTATCTCACCAGCTCTCCAGGAAGGGCAGGAAAATATGTCTTGCTCAAGACTCACCACAGATGCAAGCCAAAGTTTGGCTGCTACAGATAGGAGAGGCAGGAATATTGAGAAAGCCCTGCCCTCACAGAGGTCTGCCTAAGACTGAGACTGCACTAGAGATCCAAGAACCCCACTTGCCCTCACCGTATGCTTTGCCCCAGGAAACAAGGAGCAGCAGTCTGGTGCAGCAGATGGAGCAGGTACTTGAAAAGAGGACACTTTTGTGGCACGCATGTGCAGAAGTAGCTGAAAGCTGAGGGTAAAGCAGAAGCACTGAGGAATGTCCTCTAGTAACCTCAAATCATTAGGTTATAGCAGTCCACTGCTGCAGGAATTTGAAGCCTTTGTTGGTATACAACAAACTCTAAATCCAGCTCAACTCACGACTATAATGAAAACTAATATACTACCACTCAATCAAAAATGTCAGGACATATAAAAAGTGAAAAAAAAAAAAAAAAAACCCCACTGTCAGGAAATAAGTAAACAATAGAGGCAGGCTGTGGGATGAGCCAGATGTTTGATCAGACAGGAGCTTTAGAATAACTATGATTAATATGTTTATGTTATTTATTTTTATTTTTTTAGAAACAGGCTCTTGCTACTTTGCCCAGGCTGGAATAATATGGTTATGTTAAAGGATCTAGTTGAGAAAGACAGACAACATCCATGAATAGATAGAAAATTTCAGCAGAGATGGAAACTATAAAAAGTCAAATACAGGCCAGGTGTGGAAGCTCACACCTGTAATCCTGGCACTTTGGGAGGCCGAGGTGGGCGGATCACCTGAGGTCAGGGGTTTGAGATCAGCCTGATCAACATGGAGAAACCCTGTATCTACTAAAAATACAAAATTTAGCTGAGCGTGGTGGTGCATGCCTATAATCCCAGCTACTTGGGAGACAGAGCCAAGAGATCGTTTGAACCCAGGAGGCAGAAGTTGCAGTGAGCCGAGATCGCGCCATTGCACTCCAGCCTGGGCAACAAGAGCAAAACTCCATCTCAAAAAAAAAATTAAAAAATGTCAAATACAAATGCCAGAAGAAAAAGAAAAGTCAGATTAAATGTTCCTTCAACAGATTTATCATCAGACTACACACATTCAAAGACAGAATCAGTGAACCTGAAGAGAGACCAATAAAAATTACTGAACTGAGCCAGGCACAGTGGCTCATGCCTGTAACCCCTGCACTTTGGGAGGCTGAGGCAGGAGGCTGCTTGAGGCCAGGAGTTTGAGACCAGCCTGGGCATCACAGCAAGATCTCATCTCTATATAAAATTTAAAAAATTAGTTGGGCATGGTGGTACATGCCTTAGTTCCAGTTACTTGGGAGGCTGGGGCAGGAGGATCACTTGAGCCCAGGAGTTTGAGGCTGCACTGAGCTATGATCGTACCACTGCACTCCAGCCTGGGCGACACAGTGAGGCCCTACTCAACAAATCAAAGCAACGACAACAAAAGAAATTACTGAACTGAAATACAAAAAGAAAATGACTGGCAGAAAATAATTAGAACAGAATGCTCAAACTCTATGGGATCTATTTGGTAATCTATGGATTCTTCCCCTCTTTGCCTTTTGGAACTCCAGTTACATGTATGGAGAGGAAAAAAAGAGGATCTGGGAACAATGAGATTTCAAAGCAAAGAGCACATTAGTGCCCAGATCCACTAAAAGGAGCCAGGCATTCTGGGAGAAATGGCTGATTCCAAGAGTAGGACATGGAATGTTCAAGATAAGCTTAGATGATCTTGTACCAAGAGCAAGGAAATGTTCAAAGAATGAAAGGGATATGTCAAAAGACAAGTCACAGAAGCCACGCTGAGGAGGCTCTCCCTGGTCAAATCGGGAACAAGATGATCATGCAAATAAGTAATAATAGTAATGGATTATAACCTATTAAATGAAACAGGAAACAATGATTCCATACAAATAAAAATAATGAATAAATCAAAGATGAAGAATGAGATATTTATAGTTTCAGAGTACTACCCCACATAAACATATTAATTTTATTTTTATTTATTTATTTTTGAGACAGGGTCTCACTCTGTCAACCAGGCTGCAGTGCAGTGCAATCTCAGCTCACTGCAATCTCTACCTTCTGGGCACATGTCACCATACCTGGCTAACTTTTATAAGTTTTTGTAGAAATGGAGTTTCACTCTGTTGCCTAGGCTAGTCTTGAACTCCCGGGCTCAAGTAATCTGCCAGTCTTGGCCTCCCAAAGTGCTGGGATTACAGGCATGATCGAGCCCTGCCTAAAAAACATATTAATTATAACTTTTACAGAGGAAAATCCTGGCAGATACTGCCTCAATCAAGGGATCAAAGAGAACATCATCAGTTCTGGGACAAACTGAAATCATGTGCCACCTGATAGGATGCATCACTTCTTTGTATTCCCACCACAGATGCACAGCCTGAATCTCATAATGAGGAAGCACTAGAAAAATCCAAATTGAGAACATTCTACAAAATAATCCATCTGTAATCTTCAAAAGTGTCAAAGTCATGAAAATCAAAGAAAGACTGAGAAACTGTTCTGTACTAACGAAGATTAAAGAGACACCACAGTCAAATGTGACATATAAGTACGGACTGGATTCTTTTGCTAGAAAAATATTATCAGAACAACAAGTGAAACTCCAGTGGGATCTAAACATTGAATGGTAGTAATGAATCAATGTTAATTTTCTACTTCTGATGGTTATACTGGTTGTACAGGAAAATGTCCTTGTTTGTAGAAAAGATACACTAAAGTATTTGGGGGTTGCTATGGTCTGAATGTATGTTCTCCTCCCCCAGAGTCATATGTTAAAACCTAACCCCCTAAGTGATGGCATTAAAAGGAGATTATGGAAGAGGTAATTAGACATGAGAATTCTGCCCTCACGAATGGGATTAGTGCATTTATAAAACAGGCCTGAGGAAGCTTGCTTGCCCCTTTGGCCATGTGAGGACACATAGAAAGCGCCATTTATGAGGAACAGGCCCTCACCAGATACTGAATCTATCGGTGCCTTGATCTTGGGCTTCCCAGCCTCCTGAACTGTGAACAATAAATACCATTATTTTTGAATTACCCAGTCTATTTTGCTATAGCAGCCCATATCAACTAAGACAAAGGTGAAAGATAATTAGGTTGGGAAACAAAGCAAAATTTCCTTGTAGTTATTTTTTTAAAGGAAAAAAAATGTGGGGTGGAAACAGTAAAATAATATTAAAATTGGTAAGCCAATTGTGATTAATCCATTCAGGAAAAAATAGAAAAGGAACCATGAAGGGTGGTAATGCTCAGTGAGCCTAAGGGTGAAAAACAAACTTGATGTATTCAGCAACCTGAGACAGTAGAGAAGCACTTACTATTTTAAGCTACCACACTGAAGTCTCATGTCACTGACTGAGCAGGCCAAAAAAGATTGAAGAGTGTTTCTGTCTCGACTCATTAGTCTGTAGCTCCAAACAGATAGATTTTCAATTTATTATATTAATTTTGGGCAGCCAAAGTACTTTTTTCCTTAGAGAACATATAACCCAGAAAACTCTCATAGTGAGGATGCTAACAGTAGCTGTCTGTACCTTGAGGAACCTTTAATGTTCTTAATCAGGAATGTGACCACTTAAGTGTTGTGCTTTGGGAGAGACAATCTTCGGAAAGCTGATCTAGTCACACAGATGACCTGGATCTTATGAACCCCATAAAAGATTCCAGACCATTGCTCAATATACCAGTTTCCCTATAGTGGTCTCATTATGGTTAGCAACTCCATATATATTACATCTCTGATGATAAAAGAGGAGATTTAGAAATTTGTGGGGGTATTTTTGGTTGTCACAATAATTGGAAGGGGAGTGTGACTGGCATTTAGTGGGCAGGACCAGGAATCTGGACATTTTGAAAGTGCAAGACAGTCAACAAAAAGCTGTGCCGCAGCTGATAAAATTTTCAAATATCCCAATGAAAGTTCACATGGGCAAAAAACCTATTTATAATTATCTGAGTTTAGAAACTAGTTCCACTTTACAAATTAACAAAAAGTAGTTTTGTAGTTTTAATACAAAACAATAGTTTTTCCAGGAATGTAACAGCTATGTAAATCAAGAGAAAACTCATATTTTTTATTGTTCTTGTTCAGAAGTTTACAAAAAGTTGTTTACTATTTCAGAAAATCATATAATTTGGCAATGCTGCTGTGATACTCTGGAATCAATAACATTTCTTTCTATCTTCAAATAATACTATTTGAAACAATACTATGAACTAGTACAAATATCTGACTATTCTACTAGAGTTGTTCCCAAATATTTACATATTGAAATACACATTATTTTAAGTATTATACTTTCTTTTTATTCCTCCTTCATATTTCGGTTAAGATTTTATATTGATTTTTTAAAAGATATGTACCTAGACATGTTACATCTGAATTTCATTTCAGGATAATTCAGGGATATTGTAAAAAAAAAAAAGTTTTTTAATAAAAAGGGGACATTAAACCTGATGAGCGTAAGGTAGGAATCACTGGTGTAGGCAAATCATGGTAATCCTGTCCCCTGGCTAGGACTGGTGGAGCACAGGCATATGATCCGGTCCTGTCCAATGAGGCACGATGGAGTATCCTGGAGGGACTTCTCTTGAGCAAGGAAGAAATGGTCCCTCTTTGTTTTCATGTCAGTGTGTGATGACTAGAATAGTTGTAAGCAACTTGCTATCAGCCTGAGAGTGAAGTAAGCACACTGAGGAGGCAGCTCCAAGAGAATCAGAGAGGTGAAGCTGGAGCCCTGAGATCCTGCATCTGAAGTCTGCCTTCCCTTTGGACTTTCTGCTGTGTACTGTGATAAATTCCTTTATGTGACATAACTTTTATTACAGTCTATTGTTATAATTGCTCTTTTATTCTGAGTTACTGTTATTCATTTCTTATAGTGCCTAATTTATAGCTGCCTCTCAGTATCCTCAGGGGATTGATTCCAGGACTCCCATGATACCAAAATCTGAGGATACTCAAGTCCCTTATATAAAATGATGCAATTTTTGCATATAACCTGTGCACATCCTTCTCTCTGTGTGTGTGTGTGTGTGTGTATTTGAGACAGGGTTTCACTCTTGTTGCCCAGGCTGGAGTGCAATGGCATGATCTCAGCTCACTGCAAACTCTGCCTCCTGGGTTCAAGAGATTCTCTTGCCTCAGCCTCCTGAGTAGTTGGGACTACAGGCATGCACCACCACACCGGCTAATTTTGTATTTTTAGTAGAGACAGGATTTCTCCATGTTGGTCAGACTGGTGTCAAACTCCCGACCTCAGGTGATCCGCCCACCTCAACCTCTCAAAGTGCTGGGATTACAGGTATGAGCCACTGTGCCCAGCCCCTTCTGTATATTTTAAAGCATCTCTAGGTTATTTATAATACCTAACATAGTATAAATGCTATGTAAATCGTTGTTATATTTCTTATCTGTTTTTTTATTGTTGTATTATTTTATTTTCTGAATATTTTGATCTGCAATTGGTCAAATCCTCAGGAAGGATTGGTGTACATGGAGGCCCAATTGCATAAATTAAACTTAATCATAGGTATATATGTATAGGAAAAAACATAG
Organism: Sapajus apella; assembly: GCF_009761245.1. Taxonomy (NCBI): domain Eukaryota; kingdom Metazoa; phylum Chordata; class Mammalia; order Primates; family Cebidae; genus Sapajus; species Sapajus apella. The sequence continues at coordinate 12,231,193 of NW_022436947.1, forward strand.
TATACATAGGGTTAGGTACTGTCTAAAATTTCAGGTGTCCACTGGGGGTCTTGAAACTTATCCCCCACAGACAAGCTGGGGAGACTATTGTATATTGAAGTTAAAATCTTGACTCTGTGATTTCTAGCTATATAACCTTAAACAAATATCTTAAGTCCTCTGAGCCTCAGCTTCTTCGTTTACAAAATGGAAACAATACCTGCTTTATATGGCCATTATAAGGATTAATGAGCTAATACTTGTTAAGCTCTTAACTCAGTGCTTGGCATGTTGTAAGCTTTCAGTAGCTCGTGGCTATTATTAATTATTGTTATTAAAAGGAGGAAGGAAAAGAACTCACAGCAGTTTGAGCAGTGATGTGTGTGCAACCCACGATTTTGGCTCCAGCCAAAGGCTTTTCTCCTTGAGCTCTCTTCCTCAAAGCCATCAGTGCAGGCATTTCTGAAAAGGCCCAATATATACACAGCAATATTAAAGAAGAGGGGATAAGAGATAAAAGAACAAACAGAAAAACTTTCTTTCTTAAGCTAAGGTCCTTCCCCTCAAGGGATCAAGACATTAAACCTGAATTTTCCTTTATAAAAAACTTTGAGAGACAAACATTTCAGGGTTCTGATTCTCTATATTCCAGTCATTATCCAGTCTCTCTCCTTTTTTTTTTTTTTTTTTTTTAATGATTTTTGTTGTTGTTGTTGAGATGAAGTCTCACTGTTGTTGCCCAGGTGGGAGCACAATGGCACGATCTGGGCTCACTACAACCTCTGCCTCCTGGGTTCAAGCGATTCTTCTACCTCAGACTCCCAAGTAGCTGGGATTACAAGTGTGTACCACCATGCCCAGCTAATTTTTATATTTTTAGTAGAGATGGGGTTTCGCCATGTTAGCCAGACTGGTCTTAAACTCCTGACCTCAGGTGACCCGCTTGCCTCAGCCTCCCAAAGTGCTGGGATTACAGGTGTGAGCCACTGCGCCTGGCCTCTCTCTCTCTCTCTCTCTCTTTTTTTAAAATATAGGGTTCCTTGCAGACTTGTCAGAGTTCCTCAGTGTTTCCTGAGTTCATATTTATTTTGTTATAAGTATTCTTCATTATCACATGGAAATTTCACAAGCTACCAGACCCCAGACATAAAAAGGGATTAATATGGACAAAAAGACACAGGCAGGCTGGGAAGGAAAATGTGCTTGTTTTCTTTACCTTGTTCAGCAATTTCAATTTCTCTTCGTCCAAACTCTGCTTGTTTGATGTTCTTGACACAGAAGTCACTGCTTCCCTTAGAGTTCTTTTGCTGCTTGTCCCTGGGGGATGTCTCATCATCAGAGCTATCTGTATATGAAGCCGCTGGAATGACAGAATAAAAAACTCTCAGGGGGAAAAAATGCTTCCTCTAAAATTCTGGACCATGGAGCGAACTGAGGTTTCTCTAGCCATCTAGCAACATATAAATTTTTTACCTCTGGTAAGCACCTACATGCTATACACAGGCCAGAAGAGGGAAGATGAAAGAGACTGCCAAAGACATTTTCCCTGGATAGCCTTAACTTGAAATCTAGGGATAACTTTATCTTCAGAACATGCAGAGGCACTTGAATATGCAAAAAGAGAGAGGTTACACCACAGTAGCGTTAGGTTAAAATCATGGCCATTAACCTATGGGTTTTGGGGATTCTAGCTACTCTGCTCTGTGTGCTGCTTAAGTATTTGATATAATTTGTGTTTTAGTGAAATTACTGAATAGATAAGACCTAGAAAACAAGGAACCCATGGGAAAGTAATTAAGAACCACACAAAAAGTATTTGTCTGACATAACAGAGCTTTCTTTTTTAAGACTGACTCTGATGAGGCTGAATTGTGCCTGCAGACCCAATTATACATCGACAATGAAGTATTCAATGTGCTCTCCCTTCTTGCTGGCCTCAGTGGGTCCTGTGTTATGCATTTTAGGCTCTCAAAGAAGTAAATAAATCCTCTTTTGGTACAAAAAAATGCTCTGATAACGAATCCATTTAGCAACATACCCTAGAGTGTGAAAGGTCTAAAACTTTTTATCGTGGCTAACAGGCAGCTGCCGCTATTGCTATTCACATGCTTAGCTGAGGTCTTTTTAGTCTTCACAGAGTTCTGTAGTTGCTAACCATTTGCTAGATTATGTGAAGCAGTGTCCTTCCCTGATTTGTGTTTGAGTTTCTGAAGATAGTTCCCTAACCCCCAAGTTTTCTTAGGGGTTAAGAAACACTCTCTAGAAAATGCTCCTCTCAATGGAGTAAGTACTGCCATCACTTTTAAGGGTAGAAAACTGAAAGGTCAGAGTGCCTAGGATCCATGATGCTCTGATCTATTTATATCCAGAGAATTAAGGCATTTCTGAGATTTCTTAGCAAAGGGTCTATCTCTGGGAGGGCTGTAAAAGGCAAGTCTGACCTTGCCCAGTTAATCAGGCATGGCACTATTTGGACAGCAGGGGCTTGAGAATCTCTCTTGGAGCTGGAGCAAAGTCCTAACACGAGGCAACAGGAACGAACATGGGCACCAGGGGAGGTGAGGGAATTAGTAAATCCCCAAAGAGACTTTTGTTCTTGAAAGGAGCTAATCTGTACAAAAAGTTTATGGTTCCCTTTCCTAGGGTGAGTGAGGGCTCAAAGTACTTTTGGCAACAGAACCCAGAAACAGTTTTCTGGGAAGTCATTTGTTTTATGAATCAATATTCAGAAATACCTAATAAATTAGAGGCTCGGGGAACCATGCTTCTACCACCTGAGAGATAAAAAGATAACAGCCATCACTAATCCTGATCCAGATTTAGAGGAAAATTACTTTTGAAGAAAGTGTTCATATTCATAATATCCTGAAATCTCAAATCCTTTTTCAGAGTCATGATGATTTTTATGCTTCCCAATGGCTATTTAAATACAGTGATCATGTGTTCTGGAGCCACTGTGGTTAAGTCTCAGTCTCTGGTTCTGGGTATATGAAGTGGAACTGATAGCAGAATCCATTTGAAAGAGTTGTGAATTTATTCACGTGTTCAGTCATTCACACAATTGCTCATTCAAATTTTAATTATGCATCTATTATGTACAAGACATAGCCTTGGTGCTGGAAATACAGGACAGATATAGATGGTCCTAACCTTCATCGAGTTTGCAGTCTAGTGAGTGAGTCAAAAAAGAAGTAACTAGTTACAAAATTAATTATTTAGAGGATTTTAAAAAATACAGTTGCAATGTGTGCTATAAAGCAGAAATCAGGATGTCATAAGACTATATAATAGGAGGACATGATTTGTCAAAGTCAAGTTGTTGAATAGATTAGGTAAGACAATGTATGTAAAGTGCTTAGTGCAATGCTTGGCATACAGTAATTAAGCACTCAATAAATGATACCTGATATTACCCACTTTTGCACATATTTTAAATTCAGTTCCAGATATAACATCTTTAAGCGTTCTTACTCAGCTTTAGGATATTGAATGGAAAAAGAATGATATACATACATTATCATTTAGCAGTTTCTCTTTTTTTATACCTCCATCATCTCCTACTAATCTACCCAAGCAGCAGGTGGCTGGCTGGCAGTGATTTGAATGGTTGAGACTGGAGTCCTAACTCTACCCAGAATAGATCCCCCTTCCTATGACTCTTTAGTTTCTAAGGATGAGTCAGAAGAAAACCAAAAAGCAAAACAAAATTTGAAAATTTTCCCTTAAGGGAAGCATTTCAATTTCTGGCTTCACCATTTTCCCCCCCAACTTAAAGAAAAAAAAATCTTTCTACCACTTACCTATTCTAAAAGCTGGAAAAAAAAGTATTTTGCTTTCTTAACAGTAGTCAAGTAGTTACAGTTAATTCAACCAATGTTCTTCTTTGAGCCAAAACATATTTGTTTTCAAAGAGCCTCCCAACCCCCCCCCTTTTTTTTGAGACAGGGTCTTACTCTGTCACCCAGGCTGGAGTGCAGTGGCATGATCCCAGCTCACTGCAACCTCTGCCCCCCAGTTCAAGCAATTTTCCTGCCTCAGCTTCCCGAGTAGCTGGGATTACAGGTGCCCATCAGTGCGCCTGGCTAATTTTTGCATTTTTAGTAGAGACGGGATTTCACCATGTTGGTCTCAAATGCCTGACCTCAGGTGATCGGCCCGCCTCGGCCTCCCAAAGTGCTGGGATTATGGGCTTGAACCACCACGCCCGACCTCAGAGAGCCCTGTATACGAACCTGCTATCAGGTAAGCACCAAAACTGCTATCAGTTGTCTAGATTGCACTAATATGTGGACACAACATGGCTGACAGAGCCAGACTAAGATAATGTATTATTACTTCTAAAAACACAGTAGAAAGGTTATTGCTGAACTAGTGACATTTACTCATTTATTCTTTGAATCCATGCTTATTTCTGCCGCAAAGTAACAAACTTATGATGACAATTGAGATAGCATTGATTCTTCCTAGAAAAATAAAGAGAAACCCAACACATATGTATAAACTCCCTTGAACAGAGTTTCTAAAATATTTGTAATTGTCAGTATACTCTAAAGCCCAGAGTCATAATTTAAGTAAACAAGAACAACCAATAACCTACTAAAGTAGTCCTGAGATCCCAGATCTAGCTTCAACCCTAAGTGGTTAAGTGACCAATTTTTAATTTATCCAACTGTAAACTGTAACAGATTCCCTCTTTCCTCATGCTCTCTCTTTCCCCCAACTACCACCAGAAAAATCTTATGAATAAATGAGATAATACCCAAAAGGGTTGTTTCTGGGTAGAAAAGTAGTATGAAGTACAATATAACTTTACTATGGGATGTTATCTTGTTTCATTATTTTCCAAAATCAAAATACAACATAATGAATCAAGAATCCACAATCTATCCCACAGAACATGTATGCATATGTTTTATGGCTCAAGCCTGATTAAGCTTTACCTCCCAACAGCTGTGATACTGTGGGTTACTGCTAGGAGAAGAAGCAGTCAGAACCCTGACTGAATTAGTCCTACTAGACTATTTTAAGTCAGGCAACTCCTCTTGGGCCTAACCTATCCATTTGGTAATGGAAATAGCAGTAGGGACCTGTGTGTCACGTTATAGTAGACTTCACTGGTGAATAACACTCTAGAAATGTGTAACAAGCTATGTTAGCAACCTAAATACAAATAAAACTTTGTTCTTTGGAAAAATCTGAAAATATCTCAAACTTTATAAGAATTGTAGATTTTGGGGAAAAAAAGAACCAATCGTGAAGAAGGGACTCCTGTCTTCTCTCCTCAGCCTTAACCAATTAGCTCACTGCAAAGACAGTTTATTCGGAAATATATCACTGAGAATGGTCTTACTGAAAAAAGAGTTTTGATTCATTTGTTTTTATGAGGTTTTCTCCTTAGGGGAAGAGTTTTTAGAAGTTTGCTTCTTATAAAATAGTTTCATGGATTAATGCAGCACTTTTCAACCTGGGTTCTGCTAGAATTAAGTCCTAATACCTTGAAGCATCCATTGTACATAATGATAACTTCTCTCCCACGCGACTGGAAAGGTACTAGTTATGTATCATCTTTTCAAGAATTAAGAAAAGTCTATAAAATTATTTTCTGTGTTCTGTGATTCAGATGAAGATCCCTGGTTAAGAAAAGCTGGTAGAGGTTCCTAAATGAAAGCATGGCAAAACTTAGTACTAGGATCTTTAGGAAGGGAGAGGTGGCTACAGCCTATGTAAACCTCTATGTATCTTCAGCAAGACAAGCACTCTGGATAGGAAAGTATCTTTTTTGAAATCTCATAACCTTCTTTTGTTGTTCACCCACACTGAGTATATGAGAGACCTCAACAAGGGTATAAAAATATAATGTCTCTGAACACCTTTCATCAATATTTATTTATTGAGTACCTCTTACATGTCAAACACAGTTCTAAGTACTGGGAATAAAGCAATGTAAAACAGAAAAAAAAATCTCTGCTCTCATGGATCTTGCATTTAAGTAGAAGGAAAAAGACCAAAATATATTAGTAACATATATATTTTATATGATAAGGTGCTATGAAAAAAAATTAAGGAGGAAAATTTGATAGGGAATGTTGGGTGGGGTTCTGTATAGTATTTATTTCTAATGAATTAATTTTTAATTGACAACAATTGTACATATTTTTGTGTATTAACATGATGTTTTGAGATATGCACACACTGTGGAATGGCTCAACAGAGATAATTAACATATGCATTATCTCATATCCCTATCATTTTTTGGTGGTGAGAACACTTAAAATCTGTTGTCCTAGCAATTTTCTAGAATACAACACATTGTTATTAACTATAGTCACCATGTTATGTACAATTTAAAAGAGTAGCCAGGATAGAATTCATGAGAAGCTGATAATTTTTGATGAAGAACTGAAGGAGGTAAGGTAGCCAGCCATGCATGTATCTGGATAAAAGGCATTCCAGGCAGAGGGAACAAGTACAAAGGTCTTGAAGCAGGAGAGTGCTTGGCACGTTTCAAAGTAACAGTAGGAGGCTAGTTTGGCCAGAATGAAATGAACATCACAGGGAGGAAGGAGGTTTGGGAAAGCAGAGAAGTGAACAGAAATGTAATGTAGGCCACTGTAAGAACTTTAGGCTTTACCAAGAGTGAGACTGGGAAGGCACTGGAAGGTTTTAGGCAGTGAAATGATGTGACATGACTTATTTTAAAAGAATACATTTGGCTGTAGTGTTGAGAACAGACTGAAGATGGGTAAGGTTGGAACTGAGGAGCTCAGTTTTTAATACATGAGAGGTTTGAGATGTCTATGAGCTCGGTGCCATGGCTCATGCCTGTAATCCCAGCACTTTGGAAGGAGGATTGCTTGAGGCCAGGAGTTCAAGACCAGCCTAGGCAACAAAGTGAGACCCCCATCTCTACAAAACAGTTTTTAAAGATTAGCTGGATGTAGTGGTACACATCTGTAGTCCTAGTTACTGGGGAGGCTGAAGTGGGAGGACTACCTGAGCCCAAGAGTTTGAGGTTACAGTGAGCCATGATTGCACCACTACATTCCAGCCTGGACAATAAAGCAAGACCCTGTCTCTTAAAATAAAATAGAATAAAATAAAAAGAGATATCTATAAAATATTCAAGTGAAAGGACTGAGTAGGCAGTTGTGTATATAGCAGAGAGATTTGAGCTGAGGATAAAATATGAGCATCAAACACCAATACATGGTATTTAAACCTGTGAGACTGAATGAGTTCATCTAGGGAGAAAGTCCAAGTGAAGAGGGGAAGAGGTCCAAGGATCAGTCTTTGGGGCTTTCCAGTGTTAATTTCTATAGTCATTAAAATTTTTTTTTTATTAAAAAAAAATTATTTTTTGAGATGGAATCTCCTCTGTTGCCCAGGCTGGAGTACAGTGGCACAATCTGGGCTCACTGCAACCTCTGCCTTCCAGGCTCAAACAACTCTCATGCCTCAACTTCCAGAGTAGCTGGAATTATAGGTGTGCGCCACCACACCTGCTAGTTTTTATATTTTTTGTAGAGACAGGGTTTCATCATGTTGGCCAGGCTGGTCTTGAACTCATGACTTCAGATGACCTGTCTGTCTTGGCCTCTCAAAATGCTGGAATTACAGGTGTGAGCCACTGTGTCCAGCCTAGTCATTTAAATTATAATGCATGCTGAAAATGGGCCTCAAGTTCTCATTGACATATATTTGCATATATATCATCTCATATTTAGAGAGTGGTGAGTCAGTTCCATTACTCTTGGCTTTTCATTCGATGCACATGGAGCTCTTTTTCTACCATTTTATATAACTTTCCATTGTCTGTATTATGAATATGCCAGGAGCAAGAGTTTTCCAGCATCACACAACAAATCAAACATGGATCAAAGACTAGAAACTAGGTCTCTCCTAACTCCTAGTCCAAGAATCAAGGTAGTAGGCATTTCTATTCAGAGTCTGTTTAAAAGGGCTTGACAACCATTCACTCAAAGGGGAAAAATAAAAAAACAAAACAAGGCAACAGTGCATGTGATGCAGCTGCTAAAGAAGCAAACATTTTAGGTTTCATTTTAAAATCACGAGTTTACAGAGCTAACACTAGTTCAGATCATTGAGAATATTGTGTTGATAGGCATAATATTTTAAAAATAATACCTAATCTGAAACAGGTCCAGATGAGGGTAACCAGGGCAGTGGGATAACCCTAAATCAGGCAACCAAAACTAGCAAATTGTAAATAAAATCTTTAAATCCAGGGATTATATAAGAACTTAACAGGAGATAAATTATAGTAAGTCGCACACCATGGTTTAAAATGCTCTCAAAGAGGTCAGCAACCAGTGGGAAGCTGAAGGAGATCTTTAGTTCTTTTTCATTTCCAGGATGTTTTGACTCCCTGCTCCTAAACTTAATATCGTTAAATAGATATATTAGGTTTACAATTTTTGACTTATAAAAAGGGTAATTTCATATAGTTTAATCTAAAAGGTCCAAATTTACCAGGATGATACCAGTCCATATCATTCACCAAAAAGCTATGCCAAGCCACTATGCGCTCACTTAGAAACCAAGGGCATCAATTACTCTCTTCCAGGTAAATAGATCTTTTTAAAATACCCTCCCTGCCTATGGGGGTTGGGTGGGATGGCAGGCATTCATTTCCTCTGCAGGAACACGGTTGGATATGTATATCTAGTTTGTAGGGGAGAGATTGAGCTGGAGTTAAAATTTGGTATTATTATTATTCAGTATCAATCTTTAGATAACATGCATAAACCCACAGCTTAAAATTTACAATTCACATTTTTCACAATTATTATGGTTTCCAGAGTTATATTAACCAGTTCATGAATTTTCAACACTGCTTATTTCAGCAGAATAAGATTAAGATAGGTTTCCCAGCCAGGCACAGTGGCTCATGCCTGTAATCCCAGCACTTTGGTAGGCTGAGGAATCACTTGAGCCCAAAATAATTGTAAATTTAGGCAGGCATGGTGGTGGGTGCCTGTGGTCTCAGCTACTCAGGAGACTGAGGTGGGAGGATCGCTTGAGTCCAGGAGGTCAAGGCTGCAGTGAGCTGTGACCATGCCACTGCACTCCAGCCTGGGTGACAGAGTGAGACCCTGTCTCAAATCTTGTACTACTCCTTGTAGTACAAGATTCTGTACCTTTAGATAAAAATCCATAGGAAGTGATGTCATATGCTTTATATCATTCACTGTTATTGCGGGGGGGAACGTAAAAAGAGAAATGTAAAAAGTATATAATCTACCCAGCCTAAAAGCTACAGTTTCTCAAACAACTGTTCTTCAACTTTATATAACAAATATTATTTTCCTATTTGTACAAAGAACAAATAAAATTTCAGGTCATGACAAAAATTTTCTACTCAATATTACTATTTATAATGTGAAGAGGTAACTAGGGCAAACACTCGGCTCCCTACCACATCCCAACACAAGAACAAAATAAACTAACTCCACATTAAATCAGATTCATATTAGGCAGCGTTTAGCACAAATGGCTGATGCCTTCAAGGGATCCTACATAGTAACAGCTCAACTGGCATTCAATGATAACTCAGTCCCAAGGCACATGTATTTGAATTAATGCTAATGCAACAGATAGAAGGAGTAACAAGAAGTCCAATGTCACAGCTTAGGAGAGAAGGCAAAGGGATCACTTGCTTGAGCTAGCTACAGTGTCTTCATTATTTCTTGGGGCAATTGAGGTTTCCCTGTTAATTTGCAAGTATCAGATGGAGAGATGAAGAACTTCTTTTTTTTTTTTAAAGGATGAAAAAAAAAAACCCACGAATATGTACACATACTGTTTAGGAAAGGTCATCAGTGAACTACATATTCCCACCCTTCTGAGTAGATTAAAGAATTCAATTTCCTTAATCACTCTCTTCTGCTTCTATTGGAAGAGGAGGCCTCTATTAAGCTCCACTCTGAATTTCCAAGAGAAATGCAAAGCTTCTACCCAGAATTTTAGTCTAAATTTTGACTCAAAGTATTTATTCAAAGCACAGTCTTCCTCTTGCTTAATTAGCCTTGGATAGACAGGAGGTCCCATTGAGTTGGTACTCATTAGCCTCAACAGCTGGGTCTACAGCAGCTCAGTACTCACCCGAGCTGTAGCTGTCAGTAGATGACTGAGAAATGGAACGAGACAGAGAGCGACGTCCAATTTTGGTGGGACGTTTGTTGAATTCTTGCTTCTGGTCAGCAAACTGGATCTGCTAAGAAAAAGAAAGCTAGTTATATAAAGAAAAAGCACCTCCATTTTGACACAGCAATTCAAGGCTTGGTATTACAGGCTCTCACCTTTCCCAACAGTTGATCTTATTGTATCAATCCATATTTGGAATGTTAAGACTCTTTGAAGAGAGGAATACTTTTTCATTCTTTTTTTTTTTTTTTTTTAAATAGAGATGGGGTCTTTCTATGGTGCCCAGGCTGACCTTGAACTCCTGAGTTCAAGCGATCCTCTCACCTCAGCCTCTCACACAGCTGGGACTACTGTGTCTGGCGATATTTCATACTTTACCTACTATGTCTCTAATCAAATTTAAATCTTTGATACACTCTTTTTTTTGTTTTGTTTCTGAGACAGAGTCTCACTCTGTCACCCAGGCTGGAGTGCAGTGGCACAATCCCAGCTCACCACAACCTCTACCTTCTGGGTTCAATCAATTCTCCTGCCTCAGCGATCTCAGCTCACTGCAACCTCCACCTCCTGTGTTCAAACGATTCTCATGCCTCAGTACCTCGAGTTGCTGCGATTACAGGTGCACACCACTATGCCCTGCTCATTTTTGTATTTTTAGTAGAGATGGGGTTTCACCATGTTGGCCAAGCTGGTCTCGAACTCCTGACCTCGAGTGATCCACACACCTCAGCCTCCCAAAGTGCTGGGATTACAGGCATGGGCCACTGTGCCTGTATATGTGCCACTCTTTGACTATATGCTTTTTGCAATAAAATCGTGACACCCCTCTCCCCCCAAATAGAGAATGGGACATTCTGGTTAAAATAAATTTTGAGAAAGTTGAGTCATATTCAGAACTATTTTCTACAGTTTCGCTGAAAAGTAAAGCTGGAAAAAATCTTTGAGACTATCATATTTGTAACCTCTGTATATCTAGATGAGAAAATTGCAAGGTACAGAAAGGCAAAATGACTTGCATTCAGGTTTCAAGAATCTCAGGAAATGGTATGATTTAATAATTTTCAAACTGATAAGAACAGATACTACACTTGATCTTAGCCAAAAGGCCGAGAAGCGATGATTTAATAATTTTTAAAGAGGCTCTTCATTAAGAATGAACATTCTAGAACTGCATTCAAATTCTGGCTATGCCACTCATTAGTTGTGTGATGTTGCTCAAGATGCTTTAGTGAGTCTCATTTTTCCATAAATACACAGAGATAAAACTACTTACACCTCATAGGTTTCAGAGAGGGTTCAATGAGACAATGCATGTAAACTGAAACATAGCAGGAAATTCAACAAATCCACTCCCCACCCAACCCCTACAGTTCAGTGCTCTCATAACTCTCGCAGGTAGCCACTCTAATTTGTTAAAGCTTTTCTAAAATATATTAGATAGCTTTCCAGTACTAGTAAGTAAATACCAGTTTTTTGGTATTTTATACTATAAAATACCTAAAAGCAGTAAGATTCATCTTTATAATAGATGTAGAAGCAGCAGAGTAATTGACTGAGTATGTATAAACCTCAGATCATACTCTGGAGGTTGCACTTTGGATGAAATCTGATAATGGTTTTCTTACAATTTTATCTTTCTTCTATTGTTGGAGGTTCCAGCTGATACTTCATAATACTTTACAAATCAAAGGTCATTTGTGAGCTATACTTGTTTGGGGAAAAAAAGCTCATATAATTTATTCAACTAATAACTTTTCTTTTTCACTGTTTGCATAATTGCCTATTCTGGATCCAACGTGGCACAGAGGAAGGTCTAATGAAAAAGATCAAAGACCTGACAAGTGACTCTACCTTTAATGATAAAAAGATGGCTCCTTGACAGGCAGAACATACAGTACACCCAAATGAAAGCAGGAACTGATGGCTCCACTTCCTGCAGTTAGAGGTAACTAATGAGTCACTTGAGTACTGCAACAAGGGGACCACTGCCAAATGGAATTAGCTTCACATTGCCTTTTACGGGAATTCATAGCATGTTCATAGCTACAACAAATAAAGCCTGCAAAGTGCTTTAGGGCTTGCAATTTTTTTTCAGCAATAGGAAAACTCATCAGATTAGAAGCTCTTCTCGAACAAAAGAAAATGACAAAGATGGTTATTTTGCTCAACTAGCAATTTATTCCAAAAAAAATAAAGTTTCCTTTCTATGTACTCCCATATGATGTACATGAACTTTCATGTATTGCATTTCTCCTAGCACAGCACTTATCACAGTGAATGTAACTATCTGTCTACCCACCTGTATTTTCTATAAACTACAGGCTCCATGAAGGGAGAAGCTGTGATTCTTATTCACCCTTATATCCTCAGGCACAAATCCTAGGCACTCAATGAAGTGCTAAATCAATATATCGGAAGTAGCCTATTCTATCTTTACTGTCTACACTTGGTTGAATATTCAGTAAACATGGTAAACATAAACCAAGTCAAAAGTTAAAATATTTTTTAAGGGCAAAAAGAGCTAGATAGAAGAAGAGGGAGGGTGGAAAGCTGGGCAGGTGGACAGTAGTCAGGCCGCAAACTGTGGCTTCCATTTCACCAACCTTGTTCAAAACAGTCGTATGTCTTTATTCTTTTTTAGAAGCCCATCTAGGAAAAGGAATAATAATGGCACTTTTCAAAGGCCACACTGAGTCACTAACTTTTCCAGTGTACCCTTTAAAGAAGAATAAACTCTGTTTCAGATGCTCAACACGACCCCAACACAACCACATCTGTGTACGTGCCCGTCTGGGTGCATATGCACACACGCCATGTACACATACCACTAGAGGGGGCCAGTCACTCTTATTCTCTAGATTTGTAGGATCAGAGTGAATAAACCATATAGCTATCTAGCTGCACTATCACCTCAAACTAGTTTCTCTGAGCTGAGCTGTCTTCTCCATAATGTTTTCTATTTACAGTAATCCCTCCTTCCCAGGACAAGTTCATGCTGTCTTTTGGTACCAAAGAGGACTAGGCTGTGCAAGGCTCTCTCCATTCAGAACACAGGGTTCTAAAACCTTGCTTACTGGTTAGACACTGAATTCAAGTTTCTTTAAGACAGAAAAATATTAGAGCAAGACTAACCACTTAAATATGAGTTACACAATTTTCCCAAGAAACAAGTATCTTTCTCTGATAACCAGAACATGAGTCAAGTGGCTCCCTGGTGCCTGCCTCCCCTTAATATTTAAATGCCATTATAACCTTCACTCAGCAGTCCATTTCGTAACGGATTGGTTTTGTAATCTACCCACCCCAGTTGTGGTACCTTAGTAGATTCTACCCCTAACTTTCCTACCTTGTCTGGAACCAGAGTCTTTTAAGGTAATCCTTCTTTTCCATTTGAGAGAGAACTACCTAATTCCAACAGGCATTAAGGCAAGGGAGGAAGAGACTGTTAAAAGAGGTGTAGCTCACCTTATGCCAGACGGAGGGCTGAAAGCAGGAAAGGAGGGAAAAAGAGTATAAGCAGCTGGCCTTTTACAACAACGGCTATAGCAGCAGCAAGACTGGTAAATAAGAGCTTAGCCTCACCTGGGCTTTAATCCCAGAGTTGCCATTAACAATGTATTTCTTCTTGCTGCCCAGCATAGTGACATAACCAGCCCCACTGCCACCTCTGTGGTCCAGGGACCCTTGTGATCAGGCCTTTAAACTTTCCTCATCAGCAATTCTGTTGGCTCTGGTTCCAGCCAGCTTTTTGGGCTGGGGGGTGGGGGACTACTCTTCCTTGGAATCCCTGAAGCAGCTCCAACAACCCCTTCAGCAGTCCAGCCCCAATTTAATAAGCCATTTCTGGTAGTGGCTCATCAGCCATTCCTAATTCTGGTGGCTGTTTTGCTTTTATTTATTTTTTTCCTAAACACCTAATTACATGGATCCTCTGACCTCTAAACCTCAGCAAGTCCCTTGACAAGGCCCAACTTGCATGCGCATAACAATAGCTTATTTATATAACCACTGCACTTTTTTGCTTGCTATAATTAACTTGCTAATTAGGTTCCTTTTTAACCTTACCTCCTCCTTTTCCACGTCAGATGATTTTAGTTAACCTAGTCTCATTAGAAAAAAATTAACTACAGAGCCACTAAAACAATGAGAGACTTTATTAAAAGAGTAAGGAAAAAAAATTAATGGTGCCAAGTACTCAGGCAGTCCCTACCCTACACTCTGTGTCCTTGGATTAGCCAGACTGGGGACACTGATTTCAGCCCTGTCACCAAGGAAATCAGTTTTCTCAATTCACTGCCTTCTTCTGAATTGTGCATCTTTTACACAGGTTTTGACATTTGGTTTCTAGTCCCAGCTCATGATTGTTGCTGATTTGGCATAGGGTGACCCAGTTTGCTTTCTTCACAAAATGTGTGCTCAAGGAAGGTATGACTACAAAGGGAAGCTTCTTATCTCCTCAGAGTCCCCAGAATCACAACAACCTTACGACATACCAAATATTCAGGCAAAAGGGCAAAGCATCACATTACTTATTTGCTGATTTCTGAAAGAGAGAGTGAAGAAGAAAGCTACACTTAACTGTCTGCTACAGAGATTGAGGGGAAAGCGATGTGACTTCTTCCTTAAAAGACTGCTTGTTGAGCACAGGAAGGGACATAAAATGGTAGATTCTCTTTTTCTTTTTTGAGACGGAGTTTCTTTTTGCCCAGGCTGGAGTGCAATGGCGTGATCTCAGCTTACTACAACCTTTGCCTCCTGGGTTCAAGTGATTCTCCTACCTCAGCTTCCCAAGTAGCTGGGATTACAGGCACGTGCCACCACACCCAGCTAATTTTTTATATTTTTAGTACAGATGTGGTTTTTACCATGTTGGTCAGGCTGGTCTCAAACTCCAGATCTCAGGTGATCCACCCACCTCAGCCTCCCAAAGTGCTGGGATTACAGGCATGAGCCACCACACCTGGCTGGCAGATTCTTTTTTTAAGGATAATCTTTATTTAGAGAGAAAAGGTCATATTGCATACTGTTACTGACTTCTCTGGACAAGAAAGTTTTGGTAAGTGCCTATATTCACAGTTCTGTGTATGTTACTTCTATTATTTGTACAAAAATCTTAAGACGTATGTAGTATTATTCTCACTTGACAAAGCAGGAAAAAGTAACTCTGAGAGAACACATGATTTGTCCAAGGTCTCACAGCAAGTAAGCAATGGGACTGGAATTCAAGCCTGTGTTTATGCCAGAGCCAAAGCTCTTATCTACTATATCATACCTTATGATATTAATCAGAAGACCAAAGAACTCCCCTGGCCCTAATCCTAGATGTACTAGCCCCAAATCATTTCTTTTATCTTTAAATTTGTTTAACTTAAAATTATTCTTTAAATTCATTTTCATATCAGATTACATCTTAGAAATGACATCATCCAGATAATCTTGGGGCCCTGATCAAGTCACCATTCAAAAACACCTAATTATGTAAGAATTTGAACTCAGCTCTTTAAGTGGCAACTTTGCCCAATGCCACTACCAGAAATGGAAACAGAAATTAATTGAACTCAAACATGGATGTTCACCATCACCCACAGCAATTCTGATCTCTTACTCATCATTTCACAAAATGAGACAGATCACTTGCTTGCTTGATGAATCTCTAAACTTCTGCTTCTTCTAACAAGAATGTCTACCCTAGTACACATGTACTAAGCTGGTTCCCGTTTCCCTCATTCAGGTAAAAAGAAACTCCTTGGTCCAATGACTTAAGTCAGATAACCTGAGCCAGAAGGACTGGCATAGCTATACCAAATATAACCAGAAGACATTTTAAGATAGTGACAGGAAAAGCCTTACCACTTAATAAGTTTTTTATCGATTACAGTAATTCTCAAATTTTTGCTGCGTCAAAATCACCTGGAGAGCTTATTAAAGCACATTGCTGGATTTTAACAACCAGAGTTTTTGACTTATTAGGTCTGGAGGGGACCCATGCTTTTCTATTTTGTAATTAAAAAATTTTTTTTTGTCAGCTTCCAACTCTCTGGTTGAAGATTCTGTGTTTTGAGTAAGTCCCAGGTTTTGAGTAAGTCAGCCGGGTGGCGCTGATGCTACTGGTCTGAAGACCACACTTTGAGAACCACTGCTCTAACACTTTCTCCAAGCATGAGTAAAGCAGCCTTGATTCTCTTGACTTTCCTTAACCAACCATTTTATCCTATCCATGGCTATAACCATGGATGCACCTTCACAGGCAGAAAAGTAAAGGTTATTTGAAAGGTCAGATAACACAATGAGGTGATCCTTTCTTTTCTTTTTTTTTTTTTTTTTGTGAGATGGAGTTTCACTCTTGTCACCCAGGCTGGAGTGTAATGGTGCAATCTCGACTCACTGCAAACTCCGCCTCCGGGGTTCAAGTGATTCTCCTGCCTCAGCCTCCTGAGTAGCTGGGATTACAGGCGCACACCACCACGCCTGGCTAATTTTTTTTGCATTTTTTAGTAGAGATGGGGTTTCACCATGTTGGTTAGGCAGGTCTCAAACTCCTGACCTCGGGTGATCTGCCTATCCTGGTCTCCCAAAGTGCTGGACTACAGGCGTGAGCCACTGTGTCTGGCTGAGGTGATCCTTTCTTTACCCCCAACACAGGAGCTAAAGAAAACTGGGTCTAATTCTGATTTCCATAACTTAAGGCTCTTAAGAAGAGATAGGTAATACATTAAGAAAAATAGGACCCATGGAGAGGATAGAAGATCTGTTTATCCTAAAGAGGGTCAGGCCAAGAGAAACCAATTAATTCCTTTTAAAGTACATAAAGTAATACTATAAATGATGTGTCTGTATCTCTACTTCTTTTTTTTTTTGAGACGGAGTTTCACTCATGTTACCCAGGCTGGAGTGCAATGGCGCGATCTCGGCTCACCGCAACCTCCGCCTCCTGGGTTCAGGCAATTCTCCTGCCTCAGCCTCCTGAGTAGCTGGGATTACAGGCACGCACCACCATGCCCAGCTAATTTTTTGTATTTTTAATAGAGACGGGGTTTCACTATGTTGACCAGGATGGTCTCGATCTCTTGACCTCGTGATCCACCCGCCTCGGCCTCCCAAAGGGCTGAGATTACAGGCTTGAGCCACCGCGCCCGGCCTGTATCTCTACTTCTTAAGGTCTGTTATCATTTCTAAAATGGGGACAATCATATCTACTTTGCCTATCTAAAATGTATGCCGAGATAACAAGATAACGTGAGAGGGTTTTGAAAACTACATATTGATATACAAGCCTAAGATATTAATATTTCTATTCTTTCAGATTAAATGTTCTTAACCTAGATTCCATGGATGTCTAGAACCCCCTAAAACAGTATGCAAAATTTTGTGTTTGTATTTTCCTGGGGAGAGAGCCCATAGTTTTCATCAGTTTTCCAAATGGCTTTCTGTTTTAAGTGCCAATCCTGACCTAGAGTTATAGTCAAGCTACCTCTACCATCATTTATCAGATACTTTGAAGGATTTGTCTCTACTTCCAAGTAGATATGGTTCAGATATTCCTCAAAACACCTCTCTCTTACAAGCCAAATGAGCAGCTTGAACCCTTTACCTTTGAAAAGGATTACTTCTAGCCAAAAGAATACTGGGCATCAAGCTGTCCAGGTACTCAAGAAAGTCAATCCACCAGATTTCCTATGGAAAAGTACCAAGCACTACAGAGAGCTGGAGTGGGAGGAGGAGGCGGAGGAGGGGGAAATATTAAAATGTAGAAACACAGAAAAAGTTATTGCTGATCTCCATGCATGTTAGACAAGGTTACTTCCAGAAGGGACTAAAGAGCTCTCAGGGGAAATAGAACACATTAATAAAGACAGTCTTTAAAAGGATGTGTTCCCCAACCTTTCAGCAATAAAACTGCCTGAACATGAAAACAGCTGAAGAGCAGAGGCTTCAGGAGAAGTTTTCCAGTGATTGATGGAACATAAACTTGAATGTCTACCTTGTCAATTCTTGAGATTGGGGTTCTTCAGGCTTCATCCTGGCTTATTTCCCTGCTGGGAATCAAAGATGTGAGTACTGTCAGCTATATATGTGTTATGAGTCCTGTTCTCTGAAGGATATGCAAGTCCCTTTTTGTTCGTGATTTTTAACAGAAAGGGAAATGTTGTAATATACCTGCTCTGCTAAATTTTTCTCCTGAAAGAATATTTGAGAGACTTCTCATATTTCCTTTGGTGGCAGGGATAGTTTTAGTGAAAATTTCATTACACTAATATGTAAATGGGAACATGAGTCAGATACTTGTTAAAACTTTAACTTGAAATTTTGGCCCAATATGGAAGCTGGAGCAAGGATTTTTTCTTGGGGATTAAAAGGCACTTTAACTTTTCTGAAGTAAGATCTGGAAAGCTATAGGCAATACACTAGAGGGTGCTCAGAGGTTAGCTTTCTTGGCTAAGTGGTTATCAGCAGCAGCCTAATGAAGGACTTTCAGACCAAGTCAGAAGTCAATGACTTAACGTGGTATCTAAAAGAAAGCCTCAAAAGTCTTTGGCAAGGAAAGTCTAGCAAATGAGACAATCGTGTTATTGAAGACTAGCCCCTCCCTATTCCTTCCTATTGCTGCTCAAAAAACCACTGAGCAAAGGTATTTTCCTGCTATTTAAGAGAGAATGGCCAAGAAATTTCTAAATGAGAGTAATATCTCATTAAAAACAGAGCAATGCAGAGCAAAGCTGTGCTTTTCTTTTTCTTTTTCTTTTTTTTTTTAGACGGAGTCTTGCTTTATCACCAGGCTAGAGCGCAGTGGTGCGATCTCAGCTCACTGCAACCTCTGCCTCCTGGGTTCAAGTGATTCTCCTGCCTCAATCTCCCAAGTAGCTGGGACTATAGGCGTGTACCACCATGTCCAGCTGATTTTTGTATTTTTAGTAGAGACAGGGTTTCACCATGTTGGCCAGGATGGTCTTGATCTCTTGATCTCGTGATCTACCCACCTCGGCCTCCCAAAGTGCTGGGATTACAGGCGTGAGCCACGACGCCCGGGCAGAGCTGTGCTTTTCTTAAGTTTTATTTTTTAGTTTTTTACCAACCAAGAAGCAGCACTGAAAAGCTGTGCTTTACTAAAGAGTGTTTTCTAAAAGCTGGGAAGCCCTAGATCATATCCCTTATGCAGTGGTCACACCAACTCCTTTAGGGCAGTTCTCCTGTTCACATAAGTAGAAAGAAGGTCAATGGATGAAAGTTCAGTAGGAGCTGCTACTGAACTTTGAGGAGATATGCTAAGCATGTAAGACGCTGAGGACTATGACAGCAATAAGAATTACTATAAAACTTGGATTGATTCTGAGTTGGCACACTAATGTTCAGTAGAATTCTTCTTAAATATTCCTTTATAGGAATACCAAAGTTCGATACCTTAATGTGGCCCCTCCCCTAAGAAAACCAAATCTCTTTTTCCCCCTTCTTGTTATTAGCAAGGAGCAAGAGATTAAAAAAAAAAACTCAATCAGAATTATTAAATAAATCCTTCCATTAATTCTAAAACAATACATTACTTGGAATAAGCTTGTAGATGGATAGTATTTCTTCCCAGCAAATGTTTTAAAATTGAACACAAGGCTGGGCATGGGGGCTTACATGTGTAATCCCAGCACTTTGGGAAGCCGAGGTGGGTGGATCACCTGATGTCCAGAGTTTGAGACCAGCCTGGCCAGCATGGTGAAACCCCGTCTCCACCAAAAATACAAAAATTACCCGGTGTGGTGGTGCACACCTGTAATCCCAGCTACTTGGGAGGCTGAGGCAAGAGAATCACTCGAACCCGGGAGGTGGAGGTTGCAGTGAGCTGAGATCATGCCACTGCACTTCAGCCTGGATAACAGAGCCAGCCAGACTCGATCTCAAAATAAAAATTAGAAAAAAAAAAAAAAAAAAAAAAAAAAAAAACTGAGCACAATGTTCTGAAACAACATTAAGAAGAACAGCAATAACCTCCCCCAAAATAATAAACAATAGCTGTAACAATGAGTTGAAATGTAAGCTCCTCAGCTGGGCCTTTGTTAGGCCTACTATATATTCTATCTCATTATCAATAGTTATTTCTTCAAGTCCGTAATTCTATAAACATTAAAAAGAACTCGAAATATGTTTTAAAGAGTTTAACTAGTTTTCCATAGTGGGGAAACACAAACCCATAAACATAAACCTGTATAGGCTGTAAGAAATCAGGCTAAATCTAGAAGAAACCATTTAGAAACATAAGGATGGTTACTGTTTTTAAATTAAAAGTTGAAACTGGATCCAATATAACAGGTTTAATGGCTAGTTTATTTATTTATTTTTTTTTTATTATTTTTTTTTTTGAGACGGAGTTTCACTCTTGTTACCC
>NW_022436947.1:12252107-12302907 GCF_009761245.1 Sapajus apella
TCCCAAAGTGCTAGGATTACAGGCGTGTGCCACCACGCCCGGCCGATATGCTAGTTCTTATCAACAGATAAGTCCTTATTATCACTATAGTAAAACTACTGACCAGACAAATATGGTATTCTGAAGAACTATACCAAGAGAGCTACAGTTCCTGCCTTATAGAAATACATATATAAACAACAGCTGGGGGAAAACAGGGAAATGTTGTGACTGAAGGGGCCGGGAGGGGAGAAATGTTTGAAATCTTTTCAGACTTGAGAGAGCACCATTTCTGTAAGTTCTGTTTTTGTTTTTTCTCCTCATTGTTCTTTTTCTTTACCCCGAGAGGAACAAATGAAGCATCAGGTTGAAAACAGAAGGGCAAAACAGTCACAGGAAACACAACCCATACATCACACCAGCAGCAGGAGGAAAGCCCCCACCCACCAGAGACACCCAGGCAACTCTCACACCTTTCCCAGCTTCTCTGATAAATAAGAATCAGTGGCGACCTAGTACCTAGGAACTAATCACAAATTAGAGTAATAACTGTTTTTCCAACCACGGATCTTGGGAGGAGCTTCTTACAGGTGACCCTTGTCACCTGTCAAAAATGGTTGCCTCTCGTTATCAAGAAACAGAAGGAGAAACAAAGCGACCAAAGAACTCACCATCCACTCAGGCATGTGAAAAGCCGAGGTGCCCTCATTACCGTCCAACTGCTCCATAGTGCAGGCTTGGGTAAAATATGTCCTGAAGCAAAAGGGAAAGCTGGTTTGGAAATACCGGGGGTATCTGTGTCCCCCAAAGCAGACCCAAACCTAGTGAGATTCAGAAGTTCACGGTGGCTAGCAGAAGCCGCATCCCTTTTCACAGCAGCCTCCGATTCAAATCAAAAGCATTAGTCAACTGCCTGACAATCCCTTACAGGCCGGCTTCAAAGTCTTCTGTTTCTGATTTCAATATCCGAGCTGATGCAAAGTGCGGCACCCAGGCACTGTGCTTCTCACAGGGCACTCACTGTTTAATACTACCCAAACACTCTACCCGCACCTCCCCAGTGGGGACTTTCTGCAGCAATAGTTGGACTTTCTTCTTTCCCTATGTGTGAGGCACTTGTGAATTCTCTCCCACCCTTCAGGACACGTCACTAGAGGTGCTGATACCAAGATCAATAAAGACTGAGGTCAGGAAGGCACTCCCATTTCTCAAGAGTTGCTTGATTTGGATCAGTAAACAGGCGTTTCCTTGAAATCAAGAGCTCCTACGGCTTTCAAGTTTAAACAGCTATGCAGAAGCTTCCCCATCTGCTCACACCAGGGGTCTGGCACCAAACTCTCGCGTATCTCAAGAGTTAGAGTCTTATTGCATGGGAGGTTCAGATGGAGCCTAGGAAGATCGTTTTCAAAATCAGAACTTCTTAGAAGCTCTAAAAAAGCTCTGGGACGACAACACCCTCTGCTGGCTCCCTGTGTTACATACATGAAGATCTCAGGGCTCTCAGCTACAGACACGAAGGTGCTGATTGCAAAGCAGCTTCCCTGAGGCTAGTCAGGAGCCACAAAAGTGTAGGTTTAGAGGAGAGCCAGGGTTTCCAATCAAGACTAGTGCTGCCTCAAAGTCCCTAACCAATGCTGGATTTTACACACAGGACTGCTTTCAGGAAGACACAGGATGCCAGTGCAGTAGCCCTGTACACTGTCACCTTAAAGGACCTCTGAAGTTGTTTCCGCTTTATGTCTCCATGCCAACCCCCTTCATGCTGCACACTTCAGAAGTTTGGAAATAAGACATAAGCTAGACTATCTCACCTGCTTCATTCATTTCTAAAGTATATTATCTAATAAGAGTACCACAGGTTTCAGGCACAAAGCCTAACAAGATATGCCTGCTTTAGTTCCTTTAAGGACCAGGACTCTTTACAGTTTTAATTCCCATTGAAGAGGATAGTTCCTCTAGAGCTAATAGTGATAGTATTATAATTATGATGATAGGTTCTGTGAAAGGAAAGTATCTTGGGCCCCCAAAATTACTAAGCCAAAGCAAAAAGTCAAGCTGGAACTGCTTAGGGCAAACCTGCCTCAGATTCTATTGAATATCACCCCTCTGCTCACCAAGATAAATGTGTATCTGATTGCCTCTTTTGGAGACGCAGAAACAAAAAATGCAACCATTTGTCTCTTATCTACCTATGACCTAGAAACCCCTCCCTGCTTCCAGTTGTCCCACCTATCCAGACTGAACCAGTGTTCATCATATATACATTGACTGATGTCTCATGTCCCCCTAAAATGTATAAAACCAAACTGTGCTCTGACCACTTTGGGCACATGTCATCAAGACCTCCTGAGGCTATGTCATGAGAGCATGTCCTCAACCTTGGCAAAATAAACTTTCTAAATTAACCGAGACCTGTCTCAGATTTGGGGGGTTCACAGTTCATTACCCTTTAAGGCTTCACTAGTTAAGAGAATGGTCCTTTGGATTTGGAATGGAGGGGAGAAAGGTAGTATCTATGAAAGAGGTATGGTAAGATGCCAGAGAGGTCAGAATTCAAATGAATGGCCAGAGGTTTGACTAGAAAGGAAGATGAAAACAGAAAGGGACTGTTGAACCAGGTGCATTCAGAGCTATCACGGGATCACAGGGAGGATGGAGAGCAGGTGAAATAAGAACAGCAGAGGTAGAAGTAAAGGAAGCTGTGGTCATAGAGGTGCTATGGAGTGAGGTGATATGGGTGATGTCAGGACACAGGTTGATGAGATACAGGGAAGGTAAGGCCCACTGAAGTCAGGGTGTCAATTCTGACAGAGTCTTAGCTCCTAGCAACCTCTAGTTATTAATTGTCCTCTGGTCTTCTTTTTAACCCAGAGGACTTCTTAAAATGAGAAGTCACATCTGTTGCCTAAATTTCCAATGGTGTATTTCACCTGTGTTTTAAATGCAACACGTCTACAGTCAAAATTATTGCTCCATCTTTCTTCCCCCCCACCCCCAACAACACTTTCTTTTCCTCACTTTTCTATTTGTGTTTGTGATGCCACTGTCCTAGGCAACCACACATGAAACCTCAGGCACCTTTAATTTCCCCCTTTTCCGCAGTCCCCAGAACAATCAGTTGTGTATTATTTCTGCGCCCTCCTCCACCAAACTTTTCATCTATCCCTTTCTATTCATTTTCACTGCCTCTTAAAAACCCTCTACAAATCCTTTCCCAGAAGACTATCCAGTTCACACACACACACACACACACTCTATTCTCCAGGTAGACCGTATTATCTGCTATTTCTTGAATGTAAAGACTACAGTATTGCAACCATGAACACTGGTTTTGGAATCAGACAGTTAGGTTAGAATCCTGCCTCTGCCACTTATTTGATCTCTCTATATAGCTCCAATTCCCAATTTGTATGGTGGAAATAATAATAGCCACTCACCTAATGGGACTGACACAAGGATTTTAAAAGGGTACATACTCTAAGTAGTTAATTAATGGTAGCTCTTAATTATGTTGTTACGATGTGTTCTTTCCCACTTCAATGCCTTTCCTCATGTCATTTTCTCAAATCAAAATGCATTCGTTTCTGCCTTCACTTCCATCATCTTCACTTTTTCAAATACTTAAAGGAATGATAGTTCTACCATGAAACCTGACCTTAAGAAGGGAATCTCGGCCGGGCGCGGTGGCTCACGCCTGTAATCCCAGCACTTTGGGAGGCCAAGGCGGGTGGATCACGAGGTCAAGAGATCGAGACCATCCTGGTCAACATGGTGAAACCCCATCTCTACTAAAACTACAAAAAATCAGCTGGGCATGGTGGCGCGTGCCTGTAATCCCAGCTACTCAGGAGGCTGAGACAGGAGAATTGCCTGAACCCAGGAGGCGGAGGTTGCGGTGAGCCGAGATCGCGCCATTGCACTCCAGCCTGGGTAACAAGAGTGAAACTCTGTCTCAAAAAAAAAAAAAAAAAAAAAAAAGAGGGAATTTCGCTTTTCCGCCCGCTGCCCCCTCCCCCCTAGCGCCGCTCCGGCAGCACAGCGCTCGCTCTGAGCTTCGGGCTCCTGCTAAGCTAGCGCCGCCGTCCTCTCCCGTAAGCCACCATCATGATTATCTACCGGGATCTCATCAGCCACGATGAGATGTTCTCTGACATCTACAAGATCCGGGAGATCGCGGACGGGCTGTGCCTGGAGGTGGAGGGGAAGATGGTCAGTAGGACAGAAGGTAACATTGATGACTCGCTCATCGGTGGAAATGCCTCCGCTGAAGGCCCCGAGGGCAAAGGTACCGAAAACACAGTAATCACTCGTGTTGATATTGTCATGAACCATCACCTGCAGGAAACAAGTTTCACAAAAGAAGCCTACAAGAAGTGCATCAAAGATTACATGAAATCAATCAAAGGCAAACTTGAAGAACAGAGACCAGAAAGAGTAAAACCTTTTATGACAGGGGCTGCAGAACAAATCAAGCACATCCTTGCTAATTTCAAAAACTACCAGTTCTTTATTAGTGAAAACATGAATCCAGATGGCATGGTTGCTCTATTGGACTACCGTGAAGATGGTGTGACCCCACATATGATTTTCTTTAAGGATGGTTTAGAAATGGAAAAATGTTAACAAATTTGGCAATTACTTTGGATCTGTCACCTGTCATCATAACTGGCTTCTGCTTGTCATCCACACACCAGGACTTAAGGCACATGGGACTGAAGTCATCTTGAGATCTTCATTTATTTTGACCGTGATTTATTTGGAGTGGAGGCATTGTTTTTAAGAAAAACATGTCATGTAGGTTCTCTAAAAATAAAATGCATTTAAACTCAAAAAAAAAAAAAAAAGGAATCTCCCCTTCATCTAACATCGTTCTTTGGCTATATCACTACTCTCACCCTTCCTCAAATTATAGTTACTATGTACATGTGTTACCTCTAGTTAGTCGCCAGGCTCTTAAAGAGCTTAGCCTACTTTGATTTGCCTACAATGCTTGGCCATATAGTAGGTGCTTAAGAAATTACCAAATTTAAAATTTCTGCATGCTGTACGTATACTTCATTATACTTTGGAGGGAACTTGCATAATCAATGTACTCAGTATATGTATGTCCATTTTATAGAATATAGAACATTGTTTTATATTTATAGGGGCTTAGTTATATTACTGACTACAGCTATGTGACTTATTTAATGAGAAGTCCTTAGTAGGATTTTAATCCTTAATCACAACATTATCTCTGCAGGAATATATAATCCACTTTCCATTGCTTGATCTATACCCATTGTAATCCATTTTGATCTGCATTATAATGAAACTTTAAGGAACAAATCAAGGCCAAAAGTCTATTTTATGGCTAGACAGAAGCCCAACCCTTAGAATATTTCAGTGATAAGAATATTACTAGATTATATTGATAGTGTAGACTAGGGTGGTAATTAAAAAAAAAAAGTAAAGGTAAAAGAAGTCAGGCGAGGTGGCTCATGCCTGTAATCTCATCTACTCGGGAGGCTGAGGCAGGAGAATCGCTTGAACCTGGGAAACAGAGGCTGCAATGAGTGGAGATTGCACCACTGCACTCCAGCCTGGGCGACAGAGCGAGACTCCATCTCAAAAATGAAAAAATTTAAAAAGTTTAAAAAAAAATTAAAAGAAGGTAAATGAAAAATTTTAAAAATAAATATTCTAACCTGACAGGGTCTCACTCTGTCACCCAGGCTTAAGTACAGTGATGTAATCATGGCTTGACCTCTCAGGCTCAAGTGATCCTGCCACCTCAGCCTCCTGAGTAGCTGAGACTACAGGTGCACCACCACGCCTGGCAAATTTTTAATTTTTTGTAGAGCTGGGGGTCTCACTATGTTGCCCGCTAGTCTTGAACTCCCAGGAGTTCACCTCAAATGATCCTTCTGCCTTGGCCTCCCAAAGTGCTGGGATTACAGACATGAGCCACCATGCCCAGCCTATATTCTCTATGGAATGATTAATTAAATAAATAGAAGATGACGACCTTCATGGTAGTGTTAAACCACAGAAGAAAATCACTGTTAGAAAAACCAATATTAAAAATAAAAGAATAGGCTGGGCATGGTAGCTCATGCCTGTGATCCCAGCACTTTGGGAGGCCAAGACAGATGGATCGCTTGAGGCCAGGACTTCAAGACCAGCCTGGCCAACATGGCAAAACCCTGTCTCTACTAAAAATACAAAAATTAGCTGGACATGGTGGCAGGCACCTGTAATCCAAGCTACTCGGTAGGTTGAGGCAGGGAAAATTGCTTGAACCCGGGAGGCAGAGGTTGCAGTAAGCCGAGATTGTGCCACTATACTCCAGCCTGGGCAACACAGCAAGATTCCATCTCAAATAAACAAACAAACACAAGTAAAATATATCACTTTGGCAGGCTAAACTAAGTGTTGTTTTTAGTTATGACATTTTTTTGTTTCCTTAATGTAGATTTTTAACTAAAATAGACCATTTGAACACTGCAACCTCACTACATCTTTCTGCAGTGATTCTGAAATGAAAATAAAATAGTAGCTATTACATTTGAGAACTGAAGGCCTATTAAGTGACAAGGACTGTGTAAAGCATATGGTATAAGTACCAGTTATAAATTTTTTTTCAATATAATTTCATTTTATCATAATGTGCCTTAGAGGATATACCTACAGCCAGGGCAGGAGTGAGACCACTGCACATGACTGTATTGCCCTTACCATGTATGTGAGGAGTTAGTAACTTCCAAAAAAGTTATGCAAACTGTATCGGCTCCTGCAGCTTTCTGTTGTACAAAAATTGACCAAGTATATCAACAGTTCAGCAGAATCTTAACTCCAAAAACAGCTCAAAATCCTCTGTGCCAGTTGTGTTCCCAGTAGTGGTGATTCTATAATATCATCATCAATGAAGGCGTGAGGGCATAGGGCCTGCCAGATGATCTGAATTCAGTGAGTATGTGCTTAGGGCCAAAGCGGAAGGGACACAAAGTTAGTCTTTTCGGGGTTCAAAGCTAAAAAACAAGCAGGCAGTGAAGATGTTACTACAATGGCAGAACAGTTATAACAAAAGTTGATGAATCTGGAACCTAGAGATAAGGCGCAGTGCAAGGAATACAAGAATGTGACCCTGTCTTCTTTCCCTGGCTTTGTTTTATTGGACTTGGGTTACTCCCTTCTCCAATCTCTTTATCATAAAATGAGAGGGAGGTAAGGAAGAATGAACTGTGGAAGGTTAGAACTTGTTCCTTCCAGTTCTGACACTGAGTATTTCTAACCCATTTGGTTTCTCTAAGACCATAAAAAAAAAAAAAAGCCAGTAACTATTCCTTAGTCACCTGAGTTTCAGCTTATTACGGAGGCTAATGTTCCTAACCACTTGAGTTCAAAGTTCAATGTGGTCAATTATGAGACTGGCTGGAATGTTTGACCCTAAATCTCCCTTACTCCTTCAAACTCCAAATGCCAGGGCTACCACAGACACGGGCATTGCTAAGTCCTTCTCCCTATCTCACAGCCTATATGATGTTAGGTATCTTAACTCTCAGTTCCTCAGTTATCTAAAATTCATATCCCACAGGTATTTTATGGACTCAGCATGGAGGCATCATCATTACTGGTAAAGGCTTTTAAAGTTGGATAGACGGGTTTGAAAGCTAGCTTCCTCGCTTACTAGACCTGTATCCTCAGGCTACACAACCTTTTTG
Source organism: Sapajus apella (assembly GCF_009761245.1). Taxonomy (NCBI): domain Eukaryota; kingdom Metazoa; phylum Chordata; class Mammalia; order Primates; family Cebidae; genus Sapajus; species Sapajus apella. Next base: position 12,259,790 of record NW_022436947.1, read on the forward strand.
AACCTCTGTTTCTTTGTAAATCAGGATAATATTATCTTCTACACATTGTTTTTACAAAGACTAAATAACTGATACATTTAAAACACTAAGCACCTGGAAGCTATTTTGTCCAAAACTAGATACATGGATTAGTACTCAATTGCTTGGTTTGAATCTCACTTCTTACCAACAGCGTAACCTTAGGCAAACTACTTATCCTTTTTGTGCCTCAGTTTTCTCATCTGTAAAATAAGGATATTAAGAGTATTCTATAGGAGTAACTGAAGATGAACAAATAAATTAATAAGTATAAAGCACTTAGTGCCTAGAACTTATCAATGGGATTTAAAATTTACTATTATTCGGCCTGAGCAACATAGCAAAACCCCATCTCTTAAAAAAAAAAATTAGCCAGACATAGTGGTATATGCCTGTAGTCCTAGGTGCTGGGGAGGCTGAGGTGGGAGGATTATTTGAGCCCAGGAGTTTGAAGTTACAATGAGCTATGATCTTGCAACTGCACTCTCTCTGGGAGACAGAACAAGACCGGTGTCCAAAACTAAATAAACACACACGCACATATAAAATAACTATTTTTTTTTTTTTTTTTTTTTTTTTGAGACGGAGTTTCGCTCTTGTTACCCAGGCTGGAGTGCAATGGCGCGATCTTGGCTCACCGCAACCTCCGCCTCCTGGGTTCAGGCAATTCTCCTGCCTCAGCCTCCCGAGTAGCCGGGACTACAGGCACACGCCACCATGCCCAGCTAATTTTTTGTATTTTTAGTAGAGACGGGGTTTCACCATGTTGACCAGGATGGTCTCGATCTCTTGACCTCGTGATCCACCTGCCTCGGACTCCCAAAGTGCTGGGATTACAGGCGTGAGCCACCGCGCCCGGCCACTATTATTGTTAACAATTATAAAATGTACATCTTTCTCCCCAACATACCCAAATCCATTTTCTCTTCTTACACATGAATTCATTCATTTAATCAAATCACAAATGTTTATTGGGTGCCTACCATGTGCCAAGTACCACAGAAAAATGGCCTTTGTCTTGGTGGTACTCACAGTACAAGGGGAAAGACAGGTTTAAATAAGTACATAAAAGTGTGAGAAATGACAATATGAGTACATAGGAGCATATGGCAAAGGTACCAATTATGTGTATTGGGGCCATGGCATCAGAGAAGCTTCATTCAGCAGAAAGGTAAAGGATAAGTGGGAGTTACCTGGGAGTTACCTGGGAATTGAGAAGAGTATTCCAAATAGAGGGAAGAACATGTACTCCGTAATATCTGTTGCAATCTGTCCTATCTTCTTCAGACCAGCTGTATAAAGCCTGACCATCATCATATCCATCTAAATCAGTGCTTTTCAAACTTGAATGTGCATATAAATCATGTGAAGATCTTGTTAAAATGCCCACTCTGATTTAGTAAGTCTGGAGTAGGTCCCAAAATTGTACATTTTGAACAGCTCTCAGATGATGACAATACAGCTGGGACAACACTTTGAAAAGTAAAAGTCTACCTAGATAATTCCAACCATGTTAACAGCTTACTTCTATTCATTAAATTCATTTATACATGTCATGTCACTTCCTTGTTTATAACGCCGCAGTTACTCTTCACTATCCTCAAAAGAAAATCCAAACTCCTTAGCGTGGTGACATATAGGACCTTTTATGACTTGGCCTCTGTGTATCTCTGGAGCCTTGGCTCTCTACATTCCCTTACCTTCCCACTATGAATGAAAGCACACATAGATATATGCATGCACATGCACACACACACACACACACACACACACACACACACACACACACCCCTTTCAAAACCTATAGATTGGCTGTAACTTCCTTCAGTAGACATTTCCAGTTCCTGGTCTAGCTTAAGAATCAATTACAAGAATTATTGAGCAATACCCCAGACTGATCTCTATTACAGTACATGTCAACATTGATACTATAACTGATCATTTGTCTCCTTCCACACTGGAACTGCAAGCAATCTGAGGGCAGAAGTTATATGTCTTATTTTTGTATTCCAAGTCCCTAGCATATAGTAAACAACTCATGAAAATGTGCTAGATGAATATATGATTTAAAGAATAGCTAGCTAGCTCAGGGCAAAGCCTAAAATGAATTAAATATAGAACAGGTACCTGAAGAGTAAAAGGAAGGAAAAGAGAATGGGGTATGAGTAAAAATTAACAAAACTAGAAACATCACTATAACAAAATTATGCTTAGTGTAACTAAATGTACCTCCTTGCCACTGACTAATCCAGTGTTTCTCAAACAAGTAACACAAAGCTTACATTATTCTAAAGCAGTCACCAAGCTACCTTCTCTACTCCCTGTTAAGTCTGTAGAATCTAGGAGTGGAGTATGGGCTTAAATCCTCCATTTCCCTGACACAGCTAATTAGAGCTCCACTTAGGTCAGTGTTCAGTTTGCTGCACAGTTAGCACCTCTAGCTAAAACTGTCCTTGGCTGTCCTCAAAGAAAAGTCAAGCTTAAACTTGAAAACTTGTTCTTACACTTCAACAAGAATAAGAGTGGAAAGGAATTTGCATCCAGGGCCCCCAGTTTTGTCACTGAGCTGGGAGTAGGGGTTAAATAATGAAGCATAATGCCGTTAAATAAATGTAGAATGGGCCGGGCGCGGTGGCTCACGCCTATAATCCCAGCACTTTGGGAGGCCGAGGCGGGTGGATCACGAGGTCAAGAGATCGAGACCATCCTGGTCAACATGGTGAAACCCCATCTCTACTAAAACTACAAAAAATTAGCTGGGCATGGTGGTGCGTGCCTGTAATCCCAGCTACTCAGGAGGCTGAGGCAGGAGAATTGCCTGAACCCAGGAGGCGGAGGTTGCGGTGAGCCGAGATCACGCCATTGCACTCCAGCCTGGGTAACAAGAGCGAAACTCCGTCTCAAAAAAAATAAAATAAAATAAAATAAAATAAATGTAGAATGTATACTTCTTGCCATATTCTTTTTCTTCTATATATACTTTTTTTAAATAAACTTTTTAATTGAAGCATAACTTACCTACAAATGTACACAAATAAAAAAGTTATGGCTTGATAAAATTTCAAAAGTTAACACACCTATGCATTCACTACACAGATAAGAAACTAGAACATTCCCAGTACCCTAGGGCCTTCTCATGGGTCCACTATCAGTCATTACCCTCACTCCTCCCCAAAGGTAATCTCTGTCCTGACTCTTATCACCATTGATCAGCTTTGCCTATTTTTGAACCTGATATAAACATCATAAAATATTTATTCTTAAGTGTCTTTTTTTTTCTGCTTAATATATTTTTAAGAGTTACCCAAGTTTGTGGCACTTACTAGCAGTTTTATTTATTTATATTGTGGGAAAGTATCCCATTGCATGAACAGCCACAATTTATTGAATCCATTTTTTCTGTTGATGGGCTTTCTGGTCGTTTTCAGCTTGGGGACTATAAAAAAACAATGTTGCTATGAACATTCTTGTAATGTCTTTTGGTACCCACATGAAAATATTTCTACTAGATATATATCTAGGAGTGGAACTGCCAGGTGATGGGGTATGCTTATGTTCAGCTAGATAAAGAATGTCAAACAATTTTCCAAAATACTTGTTCTAGTTGATAATCCTACCAGCAAAATATCAGTATTCCGGTTGCTTCGCACCCTTGGTATCTGTCATTTTATCCTTTCTAGAGAATGGTGTCACATTGTGGTTTTCATCTATATCTTACCACCACCACTACCATTACCAATACAACCACTTTTTAAAAACACTGTGGTGAATATACATAAGATTTACCATTTTAACCATTTTTAAGTTCAGTGGCATTAAGTACATTCACACTGTTGTACAACTATCACCATCATCCATCTCCAAAACTTTTTCATGATATCAAACTGCAATTCTCTACCCATTAAACAATTTCTCATTCTGCCTTCCCTCCAGTCCCTGCTAACGACTTCTCTACTTTCTGTCTCTATGAATTTGACTATACTGGGTAACTCATATAGATGGAATCATACAATCTATTTGTCCTTTTGTGACTGACATTTCACTTAGCATAATGTTCTCAAGGATCCTCAATGTTGTAGCATATGTCAGATTTTCATTCCTTTTTAAAGCTGAATAATATTCCATTGTATGTCTATGCCACATTTTGTTTATACATTCATCTGTCGATGGACATTTGGATTGTTTCCAGCTTTTGGCTATTGTGAACAGTGCTGGTATCAACAGTGATGTGCAAATATCTACATGAGGCCCTGCTTTCAATTCTGTTGGGTATATATACACAAGTGGAATTGCTGGATCATATAATAAGTCTGTCTAATTTTACGTGAATTATCACCAGCACCATTTCACATTCTCACTAGCAATACGCAAGAGTTCCAACTTGGAGGTGAGAACCCTGTGCATTGCCAGACACATTTTAATATGCTTACTAGCTATTTGGACATCATCGAAGAGTCTTTCAAGTCTTTTGCCTATTTTTCTATTGGGTTGTCAGTCTTTCCTTTACTGATTTGTATGAGTTATTTATATATTCTGATTTTGAGTTCTTTGTGGTTATAAATCTTGCAAAAACTTCTCTCCCTCTGTGGCTTGCTTTTCCACTCTTACTAAGTCTTTTTATTAATAGAAAAAATTTTCTTTTGAAATCATTTTAGACGTAGAGACAACTTGCAAAAACAGTACAGAGAGTTTCCATATGTACTTCACTTAGAGTCCTCTAAGGTTAACGTCTTATAAAATCACAGCAATTATCAAAACTAAGAAATTAACATTGGTGCAATACTATTACCTCATAATACTATTAATTATTAACTAAACTGCAGGTTTTAGTTGGATTTTGTCAGTTTTTCCACTAATGTCCCTTTTCAGTTCCAGTATCCCATCCAGGATGCCACATTACATTTGGTCGTCCTCCTTGTTCTTCTCCAATCTGTGATAGCTTCTCAGTCTTTCCTTGTCTTTCTGACTGTGAAAATGTAACTGACTGAATCCTGAAATAACACTATACATTGACTTGTTTAAAAACTAGCAAATCTGTATGTTATCTATTCATCTCTTTTTATTAATTTTTAGTAGAATGTAGATATTAGCCTTTATATATTAATAAAGACAATACTTTAAAAAATCAGCTGATTTGGCTGGGCGCGGTGGCTCACGCCTATAATACCAGCACTTAGGGAGTCCGAGGCGGGTGGATCACGAGGTCAAGAGATCGAGACCATCCTGGTCAACATGGTGAAACCCCGTCTCTACTAAAAATACAAAAATTAGCTGGGCATGGTGGTGCACGCCTGTAGTCCCAACTACTCGGGAGGCTGAGGCAGGAGAATTGTTTGAACCCGGGAGGCGGAGGTTGCAGTGAGCCGAATCGCGCCATTGCACTCCAGCCTGGCTAATGAGCGAAACTCGTTTCAAAAAAAAAAAAAAAAAATCAGCTAATTCAATTTCTTATTTTAAGGATAAAGAAGACAAAACCTAGAGAAACTAAATACCTTGCCAGAAGTCTTACAGTGCTCCTTTTTCCCATGGATTTTTTGTGCAAGGTGATACTTTTCTCCTCTGTGACTTTTGGCAAACTCTTGGAGCATCTTAAAGACCTTAAGTATTCAGAGACCCTTCCTTCTTAATCAATATGAACTAAGGATCTCTATTTCTGTAGGAGATCAATAGGGCCTATACAGTTCCTAAATTGCTGGTTAGTTTTCTAATTTTTCTGGAATTAGGATATATCACTTTTATACTGAGAAGAAAAAAAAGAAATGTGTGGTAGACAAAATAATGCCCCCCATTAAAGATGCCTATGTCCTAATACTTCTTTCCTTTGTAATGGAAGGAAAAAAGGAATAGACACAGGCAGTTTTATAGATTTGGTTATACTAAGATGAAGGAATTAACATCTAGAGGTTCCTCTGCACACACAGTGAATTATGAGATGACATCAATTATACGGGGTAGGGTGGAAAAGCCTGTAGAGTTGAGGAACATGAAGAGACAGTGGTTTATAGTAATGTAAAAATAGACAACTAGCAGCCACTGAAAGTTTCTAAGTAGGGCAGTAATATCTCTGCAGATTGTGATAAAAATATGCTTAAGCAAGATGGTTTATTACTGTGTAACTCTTGCATTCAAGGGAAAATGTGGCTGAAAGAAATGAGAGCAATTTTAAGGTCAACCTTGAAAATGGTTAAAGTTTGGATTTCCAGATTATAACCATACAAATGAAAAAGAAGGAACAAATTTGAGAAATCATATAAAAGAAGAATTAGCAGAATCTAGACAAAGGTTTGAATGCAGAGTTGAAAGAGAGAAAAGTTCCTATATATATATGTGAGTAGCCATTTTCAACATAGCACATTCAAATTTCATGTATCCAGCAATTTATATCATTACCTTTTTTACATTTGTGATAATAACCACTATGATTATTTCTCTCTACCTGGTACTTTTCTGCCAAAAAGTTCTGAGTGCTTTCCAAAATGCTTTACCTTTTAACCTTTCCCCATTAAAGTCAAATAGAGAATATTCCAACGAGTTCCGAAGCAAATCAGTCAAACATAACCATAATTAGCAAGCAGATCTTTTTACATCCAAGGGTAAAATACTGCCTATTTAAGAAGCAAAAATAAGAAGCAAAAACTGTCCTAGAATACAAACCTTAAGGAAAACCTACAGAGTGAATTTTCTCTTACCCTCCAAATAACAAATAACTCATTCTCTAGCAGCCAATTTCTGGAAGTTGTGTTGATGAATGAACTAATGTCTGTGAGATACTTTAAGGTCCTACAAAATAAATATATAAAATACATTGATTCTTATTATTTGAGGTAGTTGCATTCTATAAAGTTGCCATGAACACTAAATTTGCCAACACTGAACCATTGCTCCTAGGAAAGATACAGGGTTAGGTGTATGTGATTTTCAGCATTTGTGTCAATAGATAATCTTGTTTTATGTGTACTTGTGTTTAAAGACATCTTATTTAATGAATTTTTAATACATTATCACTGAATCCAAAGTCAGCAGTACTATAACTCACGTCTGAACTAAACTGATCTAACACACATTTTCTCAGTAAGACACATTACAGCCTTTTTGGGCTTACGAACATTAGACAACACTTCAGCATGACACCTGGGGACCATTTTACATAGTGCCATCACTAAAAAAAAAAGAATGAAAATTTTAAAAATATATGGCACTAAACAGATTATGAACAGGATACTTGTTTACAGTATGAGGGATGAAACAGGAAGGCAGAGCATTGTCATGTTTGGACTCAGCTCTGTAGGTCTTCTTTAAGGTTTGTATTCTAGGATAATCTTTGCTTCTTGATTCATGTCAGGTGACCAGCTTGGCCAGCATGGTGAAACCCCATCTCTACTAAAAATATACAAAAACTAGCCAGGTGTGATGGCGGGTGCCTGTAATCCCAGCTACTAGGGAGGCTGAGGCAGGAGAATCGCTTTAACTTGGGAGGCAGAGGTTGCAGTGAACCAAAAGCGTGCCATTGCACTCCAGCCTGGGTGACAAGAGTGAAACTGTCTCCAAAAAAAAAAAAAAAAAAAAAAAAGAATGTAAAGAGTGAGGTTGAATGAGGAGATTTAGGTTGTAAAGAATGAGGAGGTAAAGGCCTAAACACAAAAGGAATTATAAGCTAAGAAATTTGAATTTTATTCTATGTATAATGGGTAATATTAAAGGATTTTAAGCAACGGAGTAACATGATTTACATCTGCTACTGCGTGGAAAATTGATTACAGACAGGCAAGAAGGGAAGACCAATCAGAAAGCTGATACAGTAGATTAAGTGCAAGATGATGATAACTTGCAATAGGTTGATAGGAAAGGGGAAGAAAAGCAAGCAGATCTGAGGTATCTTAAAGGCAGAACTCATAAGACTTGCTAATGGATTGGAAGTAGGAGGTGAGGAAAAAGAAATAATGACTTCAATTCTAGTTTGAACAACTGGGTTAGAGGTGATTTACTAAGATGAGAAAAATTGGGGCAGGATGAAAGAGATACGTTTTATGGGAGAAATAAAAAATTCCATTGTGGACATGTTAAATTTAGAATATGAAACATTTATGTGGACACAGTAGATATATAGACAGGTAGATGTGAAAGTCTGGAGCTCAAATAAGAGGTCTACACTGGGGACAGCTTGACTGGAAGCTGTCAAGCTCAGGGTGGCAGGTTTGGGTTTTCCAAAATTCTAATTTTCACTTGAAAGCTTAAATTTTATCATTGACAACAAATACTGTCAGTTTCCTTGAGACAGGCTCACTTTGTTCATTTTCAAGAAAATATCTGCCAGATGCCCAAGTCTGAATAACCATGGTCTGTCTGTCAAGTAAAAGTGATATGCGATTTAAAAAAAGGAGGCTAGTGCAATTTGCAACTCATGCAATCGTGAATGCTTTCCCTCGAGACAACCATCATATTTCAGCATGCAGCCAAAGTACTTTATATGTACTTCCTATTTCATTAAAAAAAATTATACTCTAGGAGTGATATTTAATAAAACTAATCATTTTAATGGCTTCATCAAAAACATTCTAATTGAAAATGGAAAAAAAGATGTTAACTGTAAGTACACACCAATGATGAATATAATGATAACTAATAGTTATTAATTACTTAACCTATCATTGCTTATGTACCATTAGTGCAAAATGTCATCAATACAATAGAAAAGGCAAACATCTTAGTATTATTATGAAAATGGCTCTGACCTCACAGACCCTGTAAAAAAGGATATCAGGACTCCCAGGAGTCCATGGACCACATTTTGAGAACCACTGCTTTAAGAGGTGCTGGGAGACCATTGCAAGATCTGGTGATTAACAAAAGCTTTGTGGAGAAAGAAGACATGAATGCTTTTTACCTGCAAAGGGGTGCCTCAGAAGGTCTTCTCTTCAGGAAAGTCTTCTAATAAATTTTTCAAGACCCAATCCTCCATAGCCTCTATCATTGCCAATGGGGATTTCCTTTTCACCTTTCCCTTTTATTCAGGGGTTTTTGAGGTCAAAAGCATTTTCATAATAATACTAAAATGTCATTTGTCTTTTTCACTTTTCATTCTCTCATGAGTGTGGAGTTTTCCAGAGCCTATATCTGTGACGATGTCATCACTCTGCTGTCTAAATGGAATGTGTGTTTGTATATTTTTGTGTTTTCTAAAGGTTTTCAAGGAGATTGGTTACAGTATGAATAAAAGTGTTTTCTGCTTATGATTTTGACTATGTTCCTGCTGTTATACCTGCTATAAATTCTGTAACTTCACTATCATCCAATAAATTGCTATTTTTTAAATCCAACAGTGTTCCTTATGCCTATGTGAAACATAAAAAGTAAGTGTATATCTTTGACCTGTTTTAAAATAAAATTCCAAACTTTTTTTAACTTTTATAAATGTAAAATTTTTATTTAAAGCTGTTATTTTAGGATTTAATGATATTCTAGAATAAAATAAAGTTTATGCTATTTCTAATACTTAAGGATGATCTGTTTGCTTTAAAAAAAAAATTAGGCTAGGCACAGTGGCTCATGCTTATAGTCCCAGCATTTTGGGAGGACAAGGTAGGCAGATCACCTGAGGTCAGGAGCTCAAGACCATCCTGGCCAACATGGTGAAGCCCAGTCTCTACTAAAAATACAAAATTAGCGGGCATAGCGGTGCATGCCTGTAATCCCAGCTACTCAGGAGGCTTGGGTTCAAGCAACTCATGGGTAGGGGAACTACCTGAACCCAAGAGGTGGAGGTTACAGCGAGCCAAGATTGTGCCACTGCACTCCAGCCTGGGCAATAAGAGCGAAACTCCATCTCAAAAAAAAAAAAAAGAAATTAAAAGACTCAGAGTTTTCTGACTCATGAAAGAGAAAAGTCTCTTCCAAGGAAATTTTAAAAAATTATAAATAATGAAATTTATATTTCCCTCAGACTTATAACTGATAATAATATACCTTATTTTGTCTTTTGCAATATAATATTTTTAAACAGCATTGTGCTGCTGGTTAAGTTATGACATTATTTTGAGACTAATCATTTATAAAGGAAAACAAGTGAAACTTTTTTTTCCTTTTTTCTTTTTTCTTTCTCTCAGTTGTGGCATATACCTCTGCAAATACAAGTGAAATATTTTTAACAAAAACAAGGTAAGCTTTTTTTTTTTTTTTTGAGACAGAGTTTTGCTCTTGTGTTGCCCAGACCGGAGTGCAATAGAGCAATCTCGACTCACTGCAACCTCCGCCTCCAGGGTTCAAACAATTCTCCTGCCTAAACCTCCCATGTAGCTGCCACCCGCCTGCCACCACACCTGGCTAATTTTTGTATTTTTAGTAGAGACGGAGTTTCAACATGTTGGCCAGGCTGGTCTCGAACTCCTGACTTCAGGTAATCCACCCGTCTCGGCCTCCCAAAGCACTGGAATTACAGGTGTGAGCCTCTGCGCCCGGCCAAGGAGAGCTCTTTAAAAATCACCACTTAAATGGCAATCATCCTGAACTCTTCCAGAAAAACTGCGATGAAAAATTGAATAGAACAGAAAAATAAACCTTTAGAAGTAGAGTCTACTTAGGTAGGAGTTGTATATGTTGTTGGAATAACCAGCAGACAGTAAAGGGCCTATAAGTTCAAATGACAAGAACCTCCTTGAATTCTTTTTCAGATAGTACCTAACAAGGAAAAAAAAAAAAACCAGTGCAATTTGAAAGCCCAGAAATCCAGTGGTTGAGACATGCTTGAGCTGTTCTGCTTTTTTTTCTTTATTGTCCAAAAAAAGAGAAAGGTTATGAACATTCAGGAAGAAATCACTGCAGGAGGATTTATGCAGTAAAGCAAACTTGGGAGAGAATTGGCTCTTAATTCTGATAATCAACAACTCAACTCAACTCCCTATCTATTTGTCCCGCACCTCACCATGGAAGCCAAGGAACCTAGTTTCTTTGTAGAAAAGTGCACTCTAACCCTTACTCCTCCAATGAGGCCCTTCAAGTCCAGAAAACAGAATCTTATCTTGCTGACTAACCAAGTGCAACAGAAGGCCATTTCCTTAAATGGTCACCAAAATTATCAAGCGCATTCTGCTTGAAGGATAACGGAATGGGTCAGGTCTCAAAAGAAGAGTGAACTGAAGGTCCTTATTGTGCCACCAAACAGATGGCAAAAGGAAGAGTAGGTGATGTTTTTCCAGCTGCAGCCTAGCTTTGGGAGGGCTAGATTACACTTAAGTAAAAACTTCTTACTTTTGTCAATAATATTTCAGAAATGTCTGTGTAACCTACTGTTTAGAATTCCCATATCATCTACTATGGTGAGTAATGCATCCCAAGTGCTTACAATGAAGTCTGCTTCTAACTTACTACTTAATGAGAAAGCATAAACAAGAAATGAACAGCACATATACCCAAGAGGAACATCTAGGGATGGGACTATTTTACTTATACAATTCTGTGGATCAGATTAAAGCGTGGATGGATAAAGAATAAAGACTCAGGGCTGGGCGCAGTAGCTCACACCTGTAATCCTGAAACTTTGGGAGGCTGAGGTGGGTGGATCACCTGAGGTCAGGAGTTTGAGACCAGCCTGACCAAAATGAAGAAATCTCCTCCCCCCCAGCAAAAACATCTCTACCAAAAACACAAAAATAGCCAGGCGTGGTGGCGCATGCCTATATTCCCAGCTGCTCGGGAGGCTGAGGCAGGAGAATCACTTGAACTCAGAAGGCAGAGGTTGCAGTGAGCTGAGATTGCGCCATTGCACTCCAGCCTGGGCAGCAAGAGCAAAACTCTGTCTCAAAAAAAAAAAAGAATAAAGACTCAAGTCAACTCAATAGATCACTCACAGAGAGAAGGAGGGAAAGCAGAGCTATACCTAAGCACAAATAAATACGGAACGTGTGCTACAAACTAAAATGCAGTAATTAACATCTTAAGGTAATCCTGGAGGAAATTACAAGAACACAATGAAGACTGTATATGGGTGGAGCTGAGTAATAAAAGTGTTATTACCCAATCCAAGGAACTCATCCTCTAGGTCTCAGCTCAAATGTCACTCCTTTAAGGACTTCTAGGATCATTCTATCTGGCCCCATTACCTTTTTAATTTTATTCAATTACCACTGTCTGAAACTACTTACTTTTTGTTTTCTTATTCTAGAATTTAAGCTTCAAGAGAACAGAGACCTTATCTGTACTGTTCATCTAGCATAATGCCTGATACATTCAGATACTCAATATATATTTGTTGAAAATAAGATACGCTTCTACTACAGAAGGACTAATAGTCCAGTAGCAAGAGAGATTACAATAACAAGCGAAGAGCCAGGGGAACAAAGCTCTACAGCTGTGAAATTTGGGAAGGCTGCACTGGAGAAACAATACTGGATTTGGGTCTTGAAGAAATGCTATACCTAACTACTTAAGGCTCAAAAATTGTTGGCTGGGCACAGTGGCTCAAGCTGGTAATCCTAGCATTTTGGGGGGCTGAGGCAGGAGGATCACTTGAGGTCAAGAATTCGAGACCAGCCCGGCCAACATGGCAAAACCCCATCTCTACTAAAAATACAAAAATTAGCCTGGCATGATGATGCACACCTATAATCCCAGCTACTCAGGAGACTGAGGCCCGAGAATCACTTGAACCCAGGAGGTAGGGGTTGCAGTGAGCCAAGATTGTGCCACTGCACTCTAGCCTGGGCAACAGAGCAAGACTCTGTCTCAAAGACAGAAAAAATTGTCATGGTGCTTTACATCTTCATGCCTTTAATAATAACAACAAGAAAAAAGAGACTACATTTATTGAATGCTTTCTATATTCCAAATACTACGTTGTTTTGGCATGTATTATCTCATTTAATCCTTATAATAATGCTATATAGTAGATGCTTTTATTATCACCATTTCACAACTGAGGAGACAAGTATGGACAGGATAAGTGACTGACCCAAGATCAGAACTTGTAAGACACAGAGCTAAGACCTGAATCCAGGTAACTTTGCATGCTTTATCTGAAATGCCCTTATCTTCATAGGCTTGTTGAATGTACTCTTATTAACCCTGAGCTGCCTTGTAGGTCAAGAATCCCCTCTTCTATAAAACTTTGTGAAGAAATAGGCAAAAATGACCACAGTGTAAATTTGGGACAAATGTTTATAGTAATTGAGTTGTGCAATAATATGAATAACTAAATGTACATCTGAGTTAAAGTGTATAGATTGATTTTTCGTAAGTAAGAACTATGATCACCACCAGGCCTGCCTTACAAGAGCTTCTGAAAGAAGCACTACACATAGAAAGGAACAACCAATATCAGCCTTTCCAAAAATATATCACAAAGTAAAGAGCATCAACATAATGAAGAATTTACATCAACTAATGGGCAAAACAGCCAGCTAGCATCAAATGTCAGTATTAAACTCACACATATTATTATTAATCTTACATTTAAATTGACCAAATCCCCCAATCAAAAGTCACAGCCAAAACCCATCAATATGCTGCATCCAGACCCATCTTACATGCAAGGATACACAAAGACTCAAAGGGATGGAGAAAAATTTACTAACCAAATGGAGAGCAAAAATAAATAAATAAATAAAAAGCAGGAGTTGCAATTCTCGCCTCTGATAAAATAGACTTTAAAGCAACAAAGATCAAAAGAGGCAAAGAAGGACATTACATAATGGTAAAAGGATCAATGCAACAAGAAGAGCTAACGATCTTAAATATATATGCATCCAATACAGGAATACCCAGATACGTAAGACTTATAAAGAGACTCAGACTCCCACACAATAATAGTGGGAGACTTCAACATCAATATTAGACAGATCAACGAGACAGATATCCAGGACTTGAACTCAGATCCGGAACAACTAATCTTAATAAACATTTATAGAACTCTCCAAATACACAAAATATACACTTTTATCAGTACCACATCACACCTACTCTAAAAGTGAAGTAAATCATTCCTTGGTAATTGTATAGCATTTCACAGGTTTAAATGAAATATTGGTTGGCTGCTTGTTTGTTATTTTCTTCCCTCATCTCTTCCTGTCTCCATTATTAAGCATAATTATTGGCATAAAAGAGGTTTTCAATACTCATTTTTAGGCTGCATTTTAGCCTGGGCAATAAAGCAACACTCCTGTTCTCTCTCCCTCTTCCTCTTTATTCCTCTCCTTCATTCTTTTTTTCTTTTCTTTTCTTTTTCTTTAAAAAAAAAAAAAAAAAAGAACTATGATCTGGACCTGATCAAGCAACAGATAATGATCAATATTGATGGAGGCATTTTTATTAGTGTAGAACTACAACGCACTGGTTCTACTGTCCTTCTCGTTTCCTAAAACAGCAGAGAAAAGGCCTTGAGATGACAGAGGGTTTTACAGAGATGTCACCTCTGCCCCACAGGACCACCAGAGCATCTTACATAGCCCTACCTCATTAATAAGGTAGCTTTATTGCTAGTATGAAAATAAATCATGGCTATTCAGTACGGAATTATGTTGGCATTCGATTTTTTTTTTGAAACAGAGTCTCACACTATTGTCCAGGTTGGAGTACAGTGGTGCGATCTCAGCTCACTGCAACCTCCACCTCCCAGGTTCAAACGATTCTCCCGCCTCACTCAGCTACTTGTGCCACCATCCCTGGCTAATTTTTTTTCTTTTTTTTTTGGTAGAGACATGGTTTCACCATGTTGGCCAGGCTAGTCTCAAACTCCTTACCTCAGGTGGTTCTCTCGCCTCAGCCTCCCAAAGTGTTAGGATTACAGGTATGAGCCACTGCGCCCAGCCTGGCATATGCTCTTACATTTGTATATACAAACCTCCAATTTTATCCCTTGGCTCAGATTTAGGTCTCTACATAAAGATTATTCTTAGCATAAAAGTTTTTCTTGGTTTATGACAATAGTTCTAATTTTTAAAGTCTATACATAGTAACCCTAGAAGGAATCAAAACATTTTCAAGATGAAGGGAGCCTTTGAATTTGTCCAGTCAATCTCATCTTTTTATAGTGAGGAAGTTGAGACCCAGAAAGTTTAAATTAGTTGCCCAGACATGACATAATTAGAAAAGATAAAAGTTATGAGGAAAGAACATCAGCCCCCATCTCTTCCTAGCTATAAAGAGAAAACTACCTGACAGCAGAGTATTTTCTGGTGGAAAGAAACATAAAATAGCAAAACAGCCTAGGTTAGTGTGTTTTCACTTTTGGGGGCCATGGGACCCTACCCTTCCCTTCCTTTTTTTTTTGTTTTGAGACAGAGTCTTGCTCTGTTGCCCGGGCTGAAGTGTAGTGGTGCAATCTTGGTTCACTGCAACCTCTGCCTCCCAGGTTCAAGCAACTCTCTTGCCTCAGCCTCCCCAGTAGCTGGGATTACAGGCAAGTGCCAGCACGCCCAGCTAATTTTTGTATTTTTAGTAGAGACGGGGTTTCACCATGTTGGCCAGGCTGGTCTTTAACTCCTTACCTCGTGATCCACCCATCTCAGCCTCCCAAAGTGCTGGGATTACAGGTGTGAGCCACCACGCCCAGCTGGAACCATCCCTTCCTTAGAAAATCTTATTAAAGTCACAGACCTTCTTCTCTCTAGAGTCTAGAAAGTCTGGAATAAGCATATACTCAAACAAAATTTGGTATACAATTTCAAAGTTTCATTGATCCATTCAGGTTAACAATCCTTGGCCTAGGTGAAGAAAATAAATCCTGGGAACCCTCCAAACAGCAA
Source organism: Sapajus apella (assembly GCF_009761245.1). Taxonomy (NCBI): domain Eukaryota; kingdom Metazoa; phylum Chordata; class Mammalia; order Primates; family Cebidae; genus Sapajus; species Sapajus apella. The sequence continues at coordinate 12,275,542 of NW_022436947.1, forward strand.
TTATGGAACTGGAGGGGAAGGGACAGAAACAAAGGCTTTTTTTTTCTTTTTTGAGACAGAGTTTTGCTCTTGTTGCCCAGGCTGGAGTGCAATGGCATGATCTCAGCTCACCACAACCTCTGTCTACTGGGTTCAAGCGATTCTCCTGCCTCAGCCACCTGAGTAGCTGGGATCACAGGCATGCGCCACCACGTCCGGCTAATTTTTGTATTCTTAGTAGAGTTGGGGTTTCTCCATGTTGGTCAGGCTGGTCTCGAACTCCTGACCTCAGGTGATCCATCCACCTTAGCCTCCCAAAGTGCTGGGATTACAGGCGTGAGCCAGTGCACCCAGCCAAGTGTTACATTTAGTAAGTATTATATACTTAACTAGATGCCAGGCAACGCATTAAATTATATACATGACTCACTTAATCCTCGTGACAATTCTATAAGACAGGTTTTTTAAATCTGAATTTTATTTCTTTATTTGTTTTTAACTATGGTACAAAGTTCAAGAGATATAAAGAGTGTACTGTGAAAAGTCTCTACCCTTTTCCTTCAGCACCTGAATATCCTCTCTAGACAGAAATCTTACTTGTGCATTATTCTAGAGATACTCTTTTCATAAAAGCATGTATCTGTGTGGGGGGAGTATTCTGTTTTTCTACACAAATGGTAGCATATCATACATACAGTTCTGCATCCAGTTGTCCCCTCGCAGCATTATCTTGAAGACTTTTACTAGACAGAGTTGTCTTACTCTTTTTAACTTCCGTACACTGTTCTATTTTATAGATATACCGACATTTAGTTAACCAGTTCCCTGCCAATGGACATTTAGATTGCTATCTTTTGCTATTTATCAACATGATATAATGCTGTAGTGAATATCCTTCTACATGTGAATCTAATGCATTCGATATATGAATATATAATGCTGTAGTGAATATTATTCTACATGTGTGAAAACATCTGTAGGATAAATTTCCAGATGTATCATTCATCCAGATATATGCTTTTTTGTATACAAAAAAGCTGGGATTACAGGCATAAGCCACTGCGTTCAGTTGACGGAAGGATTTCTATTTGTGCTCTAGTCTGTTCCCTGTCAAGTTCTTAAGGACTCTTTTTTTTTTCCTCCCCACTTCCCATCCCTCTTTTTTTTTTTTTTTTTTTTTTGATTGAATCTCACTCTGTTACCCAACCTGGAGTGCAGTGGCACGATCTCAGCTCACTGCAACCTCCTCCTCCTGGATTCAAGCAATTCTCCTGCCTCAGCCTCCTGAGTAGCTAGCCCATGCCACCACACCTGGCTAATTTTTTGTACTTTTAGGTAGAGATGGGTTTTCACCATGTTAGCCAGGATGGTCTTAATCTCCTGACCTCATGATCCGCCTATCTTGGTCTCTCAAAGTGCTGGGATTACAAGCATGAGCCACCACGCCCAGGCCTCTCCCCTCTTAAGGACTCTTTCCACATTACCTGGTCCCTTACTTAACTCTCCACGCCCCTCCCCCACCACTCACTCCTTTGCTCACTATACTCCATCAACAGTATTTCCAATTTAGACTTTCCACATACTGCCACCTGCTTTGTTTCCTTCGTAACACTTACAATTTGTGGTCACTTCAGTTTATCCTATTTCTCTTTTGTTGTTAACTCGTCTCACCACCACCACAGCCCAAGGCAACCACTGATCTGTTCTGTTACTACAGATAGATTTGCCTTTTATGGAATGTCACACAAATCATATGGAATCACAAAATAAGTACTCTTTTATATCATCTAGCTTCTTCCACTTAATGTTTTTGAGATTCATCCATATTGTTCCATGTGTAGTTCTTTTTCACTGCTGAGTAGCACTTTACATGGGTGTACCATACTTTATTATCCATTCACTTTTTTTTTTTTTTTGAGACAGAGTTTTACTCTGTCACCCAGGCTGGAGTGCAATGGTGTGATCTCAGCTCACTGCAACTTCCACATCCTAGGTTCGAGTGATTCTCCCGCCTCTGCCTCCCAAGTAGCTGGGACTACAGGCACATGCCACCATGCTTGGCTAATTTTTTGTATCTTTAGTGGAGATGGAGTTTTACCATTTTGGCCAGGCTGTTCTTGAACTCCTGACCTCATGATCCACCTGTCTCAGCCTCCCAAAGTGCTGCAATTACAGGCGTGTGCCACTGCGCCTGGCCTTCCATTCACTTATTGGTAGACATTTGGTGTTGATTCTCCTTTGGGGCCATTATGAATCAACTGCCATGGACACTGGTATACAGTCTTCATGTGAACAACGGGCTTCATTGTCTTGGGTAAATTCATAGGTAAGGGTGGAATTGCTGGGTTACCTGTTAAGTATATATTAAACTTATAATAAACTGTTTTCCACCAGCAATGCATGCTCATTACAATTGTCCCACATCCTCATCAGTAGTAGCTACTGTTACTCTTAATTTTAGCCATTCTAGCAGGCATGCACTATCTTACTGTGGTTTTAATTTGCACTTCTCTCGTGATCTTGAGTATCTTATGTGCTTATTGGCATTCATGTAGTATCTATGGGGTTAAGTGTGTTCAAATCATTTGCCCATTTAAGAAACTGGATTGTTCATCTTATTACTGAATTGTAAGATTTATTTATATGAATTCTAAATACCAGTCATTTTCCTGGTATATGTAATTGTGAATATTTTCTCCTAGTCTGTGGCTTGCCTATTTATTTACTTACCTGTGTCTTTCTTTTCTTTTTTGAGATGGAGTCTCGCTCTGTCACCCAGGCTGGAGTGCAGTGGCACGATCTCAGCTCATTGCAACCTATGCCTCCCAGGTTCAAGCGATTCTTCTGCCTCAGCCTCCTGAGTAGCTGGGACTACAGGCACGCACCACCATGCCCGGCTAATTTTTGTATTTTTAGTAGAGACGGGGTTTCACCATATTGGCCAGGCTGGTCTCAACCCCTTAACCTCATGATTTGCCCGCCTCGACCTCCCAAAGTGCTGGGATACAGGTGTTAGCCACCGTGCCCAGCCCTAAACATTTCATTTTAGAGTATTTTTTGTGTGCAAAGAAAGTTTTGTCTACCACAAGGTCATGAAGATTTTTCTCCTTTGTTTTCTTCTAGTCTATGATCCATTTTGAGTTAATTTCTATACTTGGAATGAGATCAGAAACAAAGTTCACTTTCCCCCCAAAAAGATATCTAATTGTTCTAGCACCATTTGCCGAAAAAAAAAATTTTTCCACACAGAATTATCTTGGCTTCTTTTTCAAAATCCAGTTCATTATACCTGTAGAAGTCCATTTCTGGACTCTATTTCCCATTGCTCTAAGCTCCCCCTCTCCTTTTCTTAAGTATTAAGCACAAAATAGTCTTCAAAATTATAATTGATAATAGGGAAAGTAACTTAATTGTCCATATATCCCTAACAAAGTGACATCAGCATGAAGATTTTATTCTTATTATAATGCAGGACAAATAAGAAACATTTGAAAATTAATGCTAAGTTCATCATAAACAGACCACTAAAACCAAACTATATCCTGGTGCCCTCTAGTGGGGGGAAACTGTAAGGATATGCCAAACAAGAAAGTTGAGCTAATAAACAGTACTCACGGGTATATTGAATACCAACAAATTTGACTAATATTTCCATGCATTCTACTCACAATTTTTAATATCAAAAAAAAGTTTTATGACAAAAAAATTAAACAAAAAAGGAAAATGTTTTGCTGTTTTGAGCAACTTTAATCCAATGTGAATGCAATGAAATAGAAAATTGGATGGACGAACAAAGCAGGTATTAGGAATTTATATCCCCATAGTATACTTCCCTATACAAAGGAAATGGGGCCAGAAGCCAAAGGAAAAGAGATAAGATTTTACATAATTAAAAGTAGATGAAATTCTTTCAAGATACATAGTATAAATGCATTATCAAGACATATATGTTAATATATACTTGAATGTAACACATAATATGTAATATTATATACATCTACACCAAATTTTTCTAGAATGAAGTGCAAGATGATATCAACAATGACTGCCTGTGAAAAGCAGGGGTGAGTAGGGAGAAAGGGAGGATTTACATAACCCTTATTTTAAACATGTAAAATAAATGCTCTTGTTTTAAAATGTAGGTCTACCATTTTGAAACAGTCTAATGGTAATTTTGTATGTTTACACATGAACTCCCAAAATAGGTGGCAAGTGAATAATGCTTTGTTCAGAACAGTGTGTTCCCATGGTTGATTATAATTAACTAGCCCTTGTTAAGTCCCTCAAGGTACAAAGCTATGTAGCCTCATTCTCTAACACGCAGAAGGGAGATAGATAACTACAAGACCCCTCATCTTTTAATTGGAAGTTCTTAGTGTATTCACCTACCTTTTCCTTCTTTATTCCTATATTAAAGGAAGGGGTCTCTCTCCTCGTTATCATCTCCTTCAAACTACCTCCCTACCCCAGATGTTTTTAAAACCTATTATTCTGGTCAATCAGGTTCAAAACTGAGTCATGACTCTTACTCTTCTTCCAAAAATGTTCTTTGTTTCTTCTGAATATTATCTTTGCGTTAATGGGGAGGAGGAGTCTAAGAAGACTTGGGTGAATGATGATACTGACAAGTAACAGGAATACTTCAACACTGGTGTCCCTCCCCAACTCCCCTGTACTTTTGCATATAATTTCCTCAGTCTAAAATGCCTGCTCGGTCTCCTTTTTATTTACCCTTTCTATTTACTTTCTGTTCTCCTTCTCTTCTCTTAATGCCAAAGTACATGCTGCTTCCCACATAAAGCTTTACCTTTATATCCCTTGGAGATAAACTATTCTTCTGAGTGGTTTAATGGTTGTAATTACTGCCTATACCACTTAACAGACTTGTAGTCCATGCTCCTTTACACCGATATTCTTCTTTTTAAGCACTTGCTAATTTTTCCCAAGTGTTGGTAAATTCCCAAGACTGTGGACAGATCATACGGTTTGTTTTATTTCTACTATCTTTCCCCAAATAGGTTTCACATGAGTGTGTTATTCCCACCCTAGAAATTCACAGGAATTCCACAAGAAAGTTTTGGGGACAATAGTTGCTTTTACTGTTATCAAAGACTGATACATACTCAGTCCCCCATCTGGTAAATGGTACCAAAGAATTATATGCTGTGCTTTTAGTTAATTCTAATGAAGGGGTTCAGCGTATGCTACCCTAGAATACGCTACCTTGGCATAAGAATTATTTTGCGCTGAAGGCAATTAAGAAAAAGCAGATGCAGGACAAGTTCTCTGCCTCCCTGCCCCCATCTACCTTTCATTTACCTTTGTGAAAGTGTTCCCCAAGCACTTCCCTTACCGGGAAGGAGGTTAAAAAAAAAAGTCATCACTGGAGACAGCACAGCACTGAGAGTCAACACAAACAAACCTTGCTAACTACACTTGATCTACCATTAGTTTCCCCATACATTTGTGTTCCCACAGCTTGCTTCCCCTAGAAGCTCGATGTCCTTTTCCTTTGTCTTGTCACTTCTCTAAAAAATTACTATTCTTTGTTAAGATGCTATGAAAGCCCAAGTTCTAATTACCTCTTTGAGTTACTCATCACTGAGCTTTCCTTATATATGTACCATGCATATATTAATAACTTTCTGTTTTCCTCTTGTTAATTTGTCTTTTGTGAGTATAATTTGCAGCCCCAGCCAACTTTCATGAAACCAGCATAACCTTGATTCCAAAACCAGACGAGGTCAGTACAAAAGGAAAGTTACATACTGATTTCACTCATGGACATAGATATATACAATATATGAGCTCATGAACAAATTAATAACACACGAACACAGCAATGTAAAAAAAGCATGATCGGCCGGGCGCGGTGGCTCAAGCCTGTAATCCCAGTACTTTGGGAGGCCGAGGCGGGTGGATCATGAGGTCAAGAGATCGAGACCATCCTGGTCAACATGGTGAAACCCCGTCTCTACTAAAAATACAAAAAATTAGCTGGGCATGGTAGCGCGTGCCTGTAATCCCAGCTACTCAGGAGGCTGAGGCAGAAGAATTGCCTGAACCCAGGAGGCGGAGGTTGCGGTGAGCCGAGATCGCACCATTGCACTCCAGCCTGGGTAACATGAGTGAAACTCCGTCTCAAAAAAAAAAAAAGCATGATCATGTAAGTTTATTCAAAGTATTCAAGAGTGACTAAACATTTAAAAAACTGCTTCATAGAATTACCACCATAATGGATTAAAGGAGAAAATATCATATGATCTCAATAGACATAGAAAAAGATTTGATAAAATTCAACAATTTATAATTTTTTAAAAAACTCTTAACGAATGGGTAAAACCAGTTCTTAGAAATTAAAAATAATAGGAATTTTAAAATTCAATAGAAGACTTGGAAGAGGAAGTTAAAACAATTTTACAAAAAGTAGATAGAAAGACAGGAGAAAAAAAAAATTCTTTAACTGGCAGACCAGGACAGAAGGTCATAAAGAACAGAGGAAAAGGAAAAAACAAAATTATCAAAAAAATAATCTTTCCCAGAACTGAGAAAAGAAAATTTCCCAAGACTGAAAATAATGACAGGGTTCAGCCAATGCTCTGGACAATGAAGGCAAGATCACACCAAATCAAATTTTAACACCATGGATCAAGGAGAAAGGGAATATCTTAAAATCTTCATTAGAAGTGGGCAAAAGAACTATACAAAACAGAAATCAGAATGGCAGCAAACTTCAAGAGCCAATACTGGATAATGGTATACTCCTTCAAAATTCTAAAAGAAAATTAATTAGTGGCCAGGTGAGGTGGCCCACGCCTGTAGTCCCTACACTTTGGGAGGCTGAAGTGGGAGGATCACTTGAAACCAGGATTTTGAGACCAACCTGGGCAACATAGCAAAACCTTGTCTCTAAAAAAAGTAAATAATTAGCAAGGCATGGCAGCATGTACCTGTAGTCCTAGCTACTAGGGAGGCTGAAGTGGAAGGATTGCTTGAGCCCAGTAGTTTGAGGCTGCAATGAGCTATGATCATGCCACTGCACCCCAGCCTGGACAACAGTGTGAGATCCTGTCTCTAAATAAGAAACGAAAAATGAAAAAATAATTCCCAGAATGGTGTGAATTTTAAAGGCTGCATTAAAGGCATGGAAACATAGATGGATACATAACTACTGAAAGATATAACAAAGATAGTTATCAGTCTTTTTCTATCCCAAATACTGCAGTAACATATCTTTGTGTATAATTTTCATATATGTGTTTGGTATATCAACAGGGTAAATTTCTAAAAAGTAAAATAATTTGGTCAAAGACTACATACATTTTTAGGTTCAAGAGGTACTCTCAATCTGCCCTCCAAATTGACTGCACCAAGACTATACTTCCATCATGAACATATGAGTGTCTGTTGTTCTACACCTAGAACTAATTCTTTTTTTTTTTTTTTTTTTTGAGACGGAGTTTCGCTCTTGTTACCCAGGCTGGAGTGCAATGGCGCGATCTCGGCTCACCGCAACCTCCGCCTCCTGGGTTCAGGCAATTCTCCTGCCTCAGCCTCCTGAGTAGCTGGGACTACAGGCATGCGCCACCATGCCCAGCTGATTTTTTTTTTTGTATTTTTAGTAGAGACGGGGTTTCACCATGTTGACCAGGATGGTCTCGATCTCTTGACCTTGTGATCCACCCACCTCGGCCTCCCAAAGTGCTGGGATTACAGGCTTGAGCCACCGCGCCCGGCCCTAGAACTAATTCTTTAAAACAAATAAATAAACAAGGAAACATAAGTGACAAGAACCTAAATGGCTAATGTGAAGGAAGAACTGAGGGAGAAGGTAAAGATGCAAGAGTGAGAGAGAATAGCCAATGTGGCAACATCCCTGAAATATCATAAGGCACTGAGAATTAGATAACAGATCAATACCAACTTAGCAATCAGGATGCCTTCTCTAAATAAAACAAAAGGAAAAGAGCAAGTTGAAAGTCTTAATAGCTTCTATTTTTCCCATCCCAAAGGATGTGCAAAAGATTTGAAATAAGACCCATCACTTAAAATAACTGTAAAGTGAAAAGGGTCTATATATGACACAAACTACATAAGACACTATTAAGAAAGTAAGCTCTATTAAGTGACATCATCAAAAGATAAATGACAAATTGGGGGAAATAGTCACAATTCATATTACAAAGGACCTGTTTCTTCAATATACAAAAAGTTCTAACAAATTGATTTTTTAAAAGACCAACAATGCAACAGGAAAGTACGCAGAGCATGTCACCAGTTTATATAGAAAGGGAAATAAATACAAATGGCCTTAAAGAGAAATGTAAATTGAAACTTCAATGACATACTACCTTTCATCCATCAGAACAGTAAAGATCTAAAAGTCTGATGACATAGTGCTAATGAAGTTGCAAAAAACAATTACTCTCATATACTGCTGGTGAGAATATAAACTGGTTTATATTCTCCATGAAAAGCAATTTAGTAACATCTATCAAAATTTATAATGTAGGCCAGGCACAGCAGGTCACTCCTATAATCCCAGCTCTTTGGGAGGCCGAGGCAGGAGGATCACTTGAGGCCAGAAGTTAGAGACATGCTTGGGAAGCATAGCAAGACCTCCAGTCTCAACAGAAAAAAAAAAAATTTAAAAATTAGCCAGGTGTGGTGGTACATACCTTTAGTCTTAGCTACTCAGAAGGCTGAAGCAGGAGGATTGCTTGAACCTAGGAGTTCTAGCTTATAGTAAGCTGAACTCCAGCCTGGGTGACAGAGCAAGACCCTGTCTCTTAAAAAAAAAATGAAAAACAAGTACAACGCATACATCGTTGGAATCAGCAATTCCACCTCTAGCAGTCTGTCCCACAGACATACTTCCCTGTGTATGAAATTATGAGGATATTCATTAAAGCATTTTCTGTTGTAAAGAAAGACGGAAAACAATTTAAATGTTTATAGGAGACTGACTTAAATAAATTATGGCATGGCCGGGTGCGGTGGCTCATGCCTGTAATTCCAGCACTTTGGGAGTCTGAGGTAGGCAGATCACCTGAGGTCAAGAGCTCAAAACCAGCTTGGTCAACATGATGAAACCTTGTCTCTGCTAAGAGATGAAAATTAGCCAGACCTGGTGGTGTGCACCTGTAATCTTAGCTACTCAGGAGTCTGAAGCAGAAGAATTGCTTTAACCCAGGAGGCGGAAGTTGTACTGAGCCAAGATTGCGTCACTGCACTCCAGCCTGGGCAACAGAACGAGACTCCATCTCTAAATAAATAAATAAATAAAGGCATATCTATGCAATGGTATCCTCTACAGTTAAGACAGCAAAGCAGCTACATATGTTTTGATATAAACTATCATCAAGATATATACATTTTTCTTCCCTTTTCACCAAGAGATATTTTAAGTGAAAAAAACAAGGTACAGAATAATGAATACAGTATGATAAAAGTAAGTTTGTATATGCATAGAAGTAAGTTTGTATATGCATAAAAGTAAGTTTGTATATGTATATGTATTTTGTCTGTGGAAATACAGACCAAAAAAACAGTAATAGTGATAGTCTTAGGAAAAAACTGGGCAAGCAAGGAAGAAGAGATGATAAAAAAACTATTTTTGTTATCCATCCTTTTGTATATTTTGAATTTTGTACCTTTATTACCTATTCGAATATAAATAATTTCTTTACAAATATGTTAGGCCAGAGGTAGTGGTTCACACTTGTAATCACAACACTTTGGGGGTCCAAGGCGGAAGGATCACTTGAGCCTAGGAGTTCGAGACTAGCCTAGGCAACATGGTAAGATACCCGTCTTTACAGAAAAATAAAAATTAGCCAGCCATGGTGGCTTGTGTATGCAGTCCCAGCTACTCAGGAGGCTAAATTGGGAGGACTGCTTGAGCCCAGGAGATTAAGGCAGGCTCCAGTGAGCTGTGATCGTGCCACTGCACTCTAGCCTGGGTGACAGTGAGACCTTGCCTCAAAAAAAAAAAAAAATTACATTTTATTAATGTTTTACTGTCTCTTGAATTAAACATCTCCTCTCTATCCCAACTGCCACTGACCCAGTTCCGGATCTCACTGTTTACTGAAGAAAAGACTTGGTGCTACGCTTTGTACCTCCAGTTTTACCTATTTCTAATCCAACTTCTACACTTCCTGCCTTAAGTGATTCCCAATTTTCTATAGAATAATGTTAAAACTGCTGTGTATAATATCCATACAAGAGAAAGGCAAGACATTAATGTTCAGGTTATTACTATCTGGATTAAGTAACTGCTGAGAAATTTGTAACACTTACTCTGCTATAATTTTAAACACATTTCTTTTGCTTGGTTGTGCTTCAACCAAGCAAAAAGAAAGAATAAACTTCAGGCTGGGTGTGGTGGCTCAAGCCTATAATCCCAGAACATTGAGAGGCCAAGGCAGGCAGATCACTTGAGGGCAGGAATTTGAGACCAGCCTGGCCAACATGGTGAAACCCCATCTCTAACAAAAATACAAAAATTACCCAGGCATGGTGGCATGTGCTAGTAATTCCAGTTACTTGGGAGGCTGAGGCAGGAGAATCGTTTGAACCTGGGAGTAGAGGCTGCAGTGAGCCAAGATCATGCAGCTATACTCCAGCCTAGGTGACAGAGTGAGACTCCATCGCAAAAAAAAAAAAGAAAGAATAAACTTCAATACTTACATGTTACTCTTAATAGAAGCTGTCTACTCTATGAAGAGATAGTGTGGCAGTTTTAACACATGACCCCCAAATTCTCTGACATTCTTCTCATGGAGGTGGGATTCAGGACCTGTCCCCTTGAATCTGGGCATGCTTGTATCTGCTTCAACTAACATTGTACAGGGGAAGTAATGCTACGTGACTTTCAAGACAAGGTCAGAAAAAGTCATGTAGCTTTTATCTGGCCTTCCTTGGGACACTCTGGTAGAAGAGAACCACCATGTAAAAATCCTGACTATCTTGAGATCACCATGCTGGAAAGGCTACATGCAGACACACTGATGGGCAAAATCAACTGCAAGCCATGTGAGTGAGCCATCTTGGACATCTAGCCCAACTGAGCCTTCAGATGACTGTAGCCCCAAGTGACAACAGCCCCACGAAAAACCCCAAATAAGAATTATCCAGCTGAGCCATTTCCCCTAATCCTGACCTACAAAATCAGAGGTAAAGTAAAATGATTACTTTAAGCCTCTAGATCCTGGGAATAATTTGCCATGCAACAACATTAACTGTAACAGGTATTTTGCTTTAGCAGACAAGCTCTCCTGTTTATATTATTTAATAACAATATGGAAATTTTTTTTTAGACAGGGTCTCACTCTGTTACCCAGGCCAAAGTGCAGCGGTGTGATCACACAGTTCACTGCAGCCTCGAACTCCTGAGCTCAAGTAATTTTCCTGCCTCAGCCTCCCTAGTGCTGGGACTATAGGCATGTACCACACCTGGCTACAACATGGAATTTTGAAGACATAGCTGCTTTTTTTTTTTTTTTTTTTTTTTTGGAGACAGTCTCACTCTGTCACCCAGGCTCAAGTACAGTGACACCGTCACAGCTTACTGCAGCCTCAACATCCCAGGCTCAAGCAATCCTCTCACTTCAGCCTCCCATGTAGCTGTGACTACAGGTATGTGCCACCGGGCCAGGCAAATTTTTTTTATTTTTATTTTTTTGTAGAGACAGAGTCTTGCCATGTTGCCCAGGCTGGTCTTGAACTCCTGGGCTCAAGTAATCCTCAGCCCCAGCCTCTCAAAGTGCTGGGATTACAGGCATGAGCCACCATGCCCGGCCTGCCGCTTTACCTCTCTTTTCTGCCTTAGAATTTCAGACAATTTTTTTTTAATTCCAAACCACTAATTTTACAAACTTAGTACCAGAGAGGTGAAATCACAGAACAAATCACAGACCAAATTAGTAACAGAATATAGATCAAAACCCATGCTTCTTGATTCTCAATGTAGTGTTTCTTCCCTAATCTAAATTTCTTTGTATTTTCTTCCTTTCTTTATTCTACTCTTATTGTGGCAGAAGAGCAGCCAAAATCATTTTAATCAGTCACCCCTTTATGGCTTCCTCCAAAGAACCCAGGCTTACAATTCACAGATTCAAAAAGCGTTTCTCAATTCTGCTTGTCTCTACTCTTACTGAGCAGGAAGAAACTTTGACATCTCACTTGCAGTAGCAGGTACCAGCCTCCTGGGGCAGTTAAATATCACTAATAGAAGGTAAATTTGTTACCAACTGTAATTTGTTAGCAGGGAAGCAGTGATAGTAGAAGTGCATTATCCAAGTATTAAGATTTTCACAGAGCTTCCAGCAAGGTAGATAGGAGCAATCCTATCATCATCTAGACTGAAAACTGCTATCATTTTTGTCAATGGTAAAATGCAAAGTTGATCTGCATGTCTAATAATTTTCTAACAAAGCTCTAAGTAGGAGTTAGGAAGGCTGGTGTATTCGATAGGATCAGGAAGTAGCCATGAAAAGAAAAATTAGAAGACAAAAAACAAAGCAAACATCACCAGATAAATAGATGGCAGCAAAGAAAAACAAAATAGAGACTGCATGAAGGCAGCCATCGTCCCACAGCCCAGATTAGAACTAAAGTTGGATTTGTAGTTTTTACATTTATATTCATTTGGTTTCTATATACTGACTTCTGTAGCCTGGCCTCAAAGTGGGATTGCTAATAAAAGAGACTTAAAGTAGTAAAATTACAGCTTAAAATGATTTGAAACAACTGAACTATCCATCGGGGTTCTGATTTCATAAACTGAGGTGCATCCAACAATGGAATATTATACAGCTGTAAAAAGAAAGATGAAACTTTCTTTGTATTCATATGGAAAAAAAGCAAGGTTCACATTATACTACCCTATTGTATAAGAAACAGGGGATAGGGATAAATGAATGCATTGTTCATATTTGTATAATTAGACAATCAGGAATTAAGGCTGGGCCATAAAAAATGTTTTTGGATATTTACACATAACTTCACTATCAGCTTTATGACTCAGTGAGAAACTTAAGATTATTACAATGTTTCTTCTTCTTTAACTTTTTCTCTTTCCAACTTAAGGATGATCTAAATCATCCGAATGAGAATATTTAGCTTTGGATGGCATTATAAAGTCTGAGGATCGGTGTATCTGATGCTGATTGACTTCCAAAGTTTCCTGAGCTCAGAGAAAAGATGATTTTCCCCCCATATCTGAACTAGATGAGTAACTGCCACACTCACTTTCCTCTTCTCACAATAATGTATTACCTCTACTACCTCTAATCGATAGCTATAATTTAAGGGAACACCTTACCATCTTTTCATTAATGACTCCAAGCACTTACCTAGTTACTATGTCATGTGTTTTAGGCTTCAGCTGTCACATCCTACCAGCTGGGGGTGTAAATGCTTGACAATCACTGACCAGTTATATGCAGTCTTTGCACACTGCCTTCAGGGCACATTCAATTGGACACCCTGGAGCTTAAAAAAAAAAAAAAATTTTTTTTTTTTTTTTTGTAGAGATGAGATTTTGCTATGTTGCCAGGGCTGATCTTGAACTCCTGGCCTCAAGCTCTCTGGCCTCAGCCTCTTAAGGTGCTGGGACTACTGGCATGAGCCACCATTCCTGGCCCCTAGAACTACTTTTTAATGCCAGTACCTGATCCGTAACTCTTTGAAACAAAAAATCATAAACCCCATGCTATTCCCTACAACCATTCATTTTCCTAGATTTTCCAATCCTGAAAGGTAGCTTAAAATCTACTAATTCCTCCCCCTCAATAGTAACAATTTTCAACATGCAAACAAATAGAGAAAAAATTATTAGTCACTATATCTCTCAGCTGCTGGGAAGAATGACTAAGTTAACTATAGTCATAATATTCTAAACAGCTGAAGAAACAGAATGAGAATCAGGACCAGAAATGTAAATAGAATACTCTCTTCCCTCAATTTCCACCCTTCTTATAGTCCTTCCCAATTACCTTCACCACCCTTTCCCTTCCTCTAGGGAAGGAAGCTGCAGGCAGCAGCTGGTTTTCTCATAGCTGACTTTATTTGGTTTACATGGCAACCGAAATGCATAAAAAGTCAGGCACAAAAGAGAGCTATTTGTTTATGATTGGCTCAAATTATTTTCATCCAGGGAAAAAGACTCTTAAATTAATAAAAAGGAATTGGGAGAAAGGAGAGGTGAAGGAGGATTTTCTAGTGAAAAGCTCAAAGAGGCAAGTCTAGGGAATTGCTCACAGTATGGTTCTGTGCTTCTGGGTTCTGAATTCTGTTATCAGTGGCCCTAGTCCCAGATCTAGGGAACTGAATAATGGTTAAAATGTCATTATTTAAACATCTTTCATCTGTCCACAACTTCAGATCTCAGAATAACATCCCGTTTGAACTTTCTAGTTTTTATAAACTAGTGCCAAGAGGCAATTACAGGCAACATCAGGAGTGAATACACCCAAACTCAGAAATATATCTCAGAAATACTCCCAAAAACACAGGGAAAGAAGGAGTAATTATTTTTTTAATACACTCCACCCTTCTGCTCTGAAATGAATATCTCTTAAAAACTGTAGTTATGAAAGTCATTCATGTTCACGTGGAAAACAACTATTTTTTATATGCAGAAAAGATATCATCTTATAACCTTTTCTCATGTAAGTATTATGACATATGTTATATCTATAAAATCTTTAAATACAGTAATTGAGAGTATGAATTTTGAAATTAGGCAGATAAAAGTGAGTCCAAGCTTTCTCACGCCCTATGTGATTTTAGACAAGTTATTTAATCTCTCTCAGTGCCCAAGTTACCTTATGTATAAAATGGAAATAATAAATGATTATCTCACTTGCTTATTCTAAGGATTAAATTACACATATATGTGTGTGTGTGTGTGTGTGTGTATTTTTTTTTTTTTTTTTTTTTTTTGAGATGGAGTCTCACTCTGTCACCCAGGCTGCAGTGCAATGGTGCGATCTCGGCTCACTGCAGCCTCTGCCTCAGCCTCCCGAGAAGCTGGGACTATAGGCGTGTGCCACCACACCTGGCTAATTTTTGCATTTTTAGTAGAGATGGGGTTTCATTATTTTGGCCAGACTGGTCATGAGCTCCTGATCTCATGATCTGCCTGCCTTGGCCTCCCAAAGTGCTGGGATTACAGGCATGGAGCCACTGAGCCTGGCCAGGATTAAATAATATTAATAATAATGCGCTTAGAACAAATCTGGTACATAGTAAGCACTCAACGACATATGTTGCATCAATTTTGCACTTCTACAATATATTACGTGGCTAGTATTCCACTGAATAAATGTATACTACTTTATTAAAAATCCTTTATTGTCAGATATTGTTGTTTCTAAATTTATATTACAAATAACAAATAATAATAAATATAACATATTTAGCATATAACAAATGCTAAATCTAAATCTTCATCTGTGATTGTTTCTCATTAAAATAAGTCCTATACATAGAATGCTAAGTCAAAAGAGATAACATGTTCTCTATTGCCAAAGTACCCACCAGAAAAGCACCAATTTATATTTCTATCAGGGTGTATAAAAATGTTCATCTCCTCACCCCTTCATCCACATAGAGTTTTATACATTACAAGATGTGTATCTTTTAATAATCTATGTTTTGGAGTGAAAAAATATAGGATTCTAATAGTAAGCCCCATCACGTCAGAACTGCTGATTTCCCATATTTGAACGTTAATTTTTAGGTAGTCAAGTATATTGCTCTTGTCAATTATGAGTTTTAAGTCATATTTAGAAAACAATCTCTGATGGCGTCTTACAGTACCTTTTCAGTCTCATTTTTATTTATGCAAGCCTAAAGTATAGAAGTTGTTTATGCTGACTAACAATTTGAAGTTCACCCTTTCAGACCTTTAGCTATGAATTCATAGACATGTTTATAAATAATTTTTTAAATACAGATATGGTCATACACTATCCTACTACAAAAGTGGTAAATTTTCTTTTTTAAAAAATGTATCAGAGTATCCTGGAAACCATTCTATGTCCAAATACATAGATCTGTATAATTCTTTTGAAAGACTGGAAAATATTTCATTGTATGAGTGTACTATATATGATTCATGTAATCATTCTTTTGTTACCTTATTGTTTCCATTTTTCATTATTACAAACAATGCTGCAATAGAAAAGTTCTTGTACCAGTGCCATTACGGATTGTGTAAATATTTCTTGAGGGTAAGTACTACAAAATGGAACTGGCAAGTCAAAGAGTATGAGCATTTTTTATTTTGATAACTATTGCCAAAGAGTCGTCTAAAAGGATGTCGAAATTCATTCTTCTATCAACCTTGTCAATACCCAATATTATTAATCTTTTAAATTTTTCTAATATGGACGGAAATGGTCTCTCACTTTTTTTTGTATTTCTAATTACTAGTGAAGGTGGGCATATTCACATTTTAATGGCCATTTGTAATTTCTCATCTTTGTAATTCTAGTTTGTATCTTTTGCCCATATTTCTATTGGTTTGTGTATCTATTTCATATTGATTTGTAGACATACATATTACAAACATTTCCTCCCAGTCTACAGCTTAATTTTCAACACTGTTTATGGTACTCTTTTTTGTATAAATGTTTTTTATTTGATGTTTGGAGTCTTGTTTAAGAACAGCTTTTGGACAGGGTGCAGTGCCTCACGCCTATACTCCCAGCACTTTCAGAGGCCAAGGTGAGAGGCTCACTTGAGGCCAGGAGTTTGAAACCAGCCCAGGCAACATAGTGAAAACCCACTTGTACAAATGAAATAAATTAGCCAGGCATGGTGGTGTATTCCTGTAGTCCCAGCTACTCGGCGGGCTGAGGCAAGAGGATTGGTTGAGCCTAGGAGGTGAGCTCAAGCTCACCTATGATTGTGCCTCTGTACTCCAGCCTGGGGCAACAGAGTGAGACCTCATTTGTCTTGTTAAAAATTAAATTTTAATTTTAAAAAAGGTTTTCTATTCCCAAGATTCCAAACATCCAAGTAAAAAACCCTTATACCTCGTTGATCTTATATGCTGTATTTATATTTATTCAGGACTATTCTCACTAAATTACCTTGTTTGCTTTGCCCCTTCTCCAATTTATTAAAATTATAACAGATTCTATCCCCACCTTCCAAGATGGGACAGAACAATAAAAGTGGATTAAGAAATGTATACCTTACATATCTTATCTGCTCTTCACAAAAACCATACAAGGTAGGTGTCATCCCATTCGTTTTACAAATGAAGAAACTGAAGACAAAGAGATTAGACAACTTGCCAAAGGCTACTCGGCCTAGCAAAGGCTAAAACTAAGATTTTAACCTGATTCACAGATTCCAAAGCCCCACTCTTCTCTCACAAAACTGCCTTTGTTCCTGCCCTAGTGTAATATCATATCCATATTCATGATTAACATAATGTCTACATCATTATCTAAGAACTCAATCTAAAGATATTAATAGGCCAGGCATGATAGTTCATGGCTCATACCTCTAATCGTAGCATTTTGGGAGGCCAAGGTAGAGGACTGTCTGAGCTCAGGAGTTTAAGACTAGTCTGGGCAACATGGGCAGACCCTGTTTTTATAAAAAAATTTTAAAAATTAGCCAGGCATAGTGGCACTTTCCCTGTAGTCCTAGCTACTTGAGAGGCTGAGGTGGGAAGATTGCTTGATCCCAGGAGCCGAGGCTACAGTGAGCTGTGATCATACCACTGTACTCCAGCCTGAGCAAGAGTGAGACCCTATCTCAAACAAAACAAAATTTAAAAAACATTAATAGCAGGTCCAGGACCAGCTCCTGCAAGGTATTCTCTCACTGCTTTGGTTGCATTTGGTTGTAATTCTTTCACTTCATTCTCTCATTGGGTTGACCATGACGCTTTGGTAATCACTGGAGCCTAATCCTTTGACCTACCTTTTCAAAAGATGACCCAGGCAGATATTTCATCTAAAAAGATTTAAAATCCACATTCAAGTCAGTTTGAGAAACACTATACTAAAAGCATAATAAAAGACTCCATGTACTAAAAAACATAAAGGAGAAAAAACAAATCATCTAGGCAAAACACGAGAATAAACATACAAAGCTGAAATACTGATTAAGGATGTCATAAAATAGAAGAAAATTAATAGGTATACAGCAATAGCATTAGAAAGCCAAATAAGGCTGGGTGCAGTGGCTCACGCCTATAATTTCAGTACTTTGGGAGGCTGAGGCTGGTGGATCACCTAAAGTCAGGAGTTTGAGATCAGCCTAGCCAACATGGTGAAACCCCATCTCTATTTAAAATACAAAAATTAGCCAGGTGGTAGTGGCACGCAACTGTAATCCCAGATACTCAGGAGGCTGAGGCAGGAAAATCGCTTGAATCCGAAAGGTGGAGGTTGTGGTGAGCTGAGACTGTGCCGTTGCACTCCAGCCTGGGCAACAGAGCAAGACTTAGTTTTGCTTGCAATCATATGACTTAAGGAAAAATAAATACAGATTGAACATCACTTATCTGAAATGCTTGAAACCAGAAGTGTATCAGATTTTAGATTTTTTTGGATTTTAGAATATTTACATTGGTTAGGCATGGTGGCCCACGCCTATAATCCCAGCACTTTGGGAGGCCGAGGCAGGTGGATCACCTGAGGTCAGGAGTTGGGAGACCATCCTGGACAACATGGCAAAACCCTGTCTCAAAAATACAAAATTAGTCGGGCATGGTGGTGTCCACCTGTAATCCCAGCTACTTGGGAGGCTCAGGCAAGAGAATCCCTTGAACCCAGAAGGCAGAGGTTGCAGTGAGCCGAGATCATGCCATTGCACTCTAGCCTAGGCAACAGAGCAAGACTCTATTTCAAAACAAAAACAAAAACAAAACAAAACAAAACAAAAACCCTGTGATAAAAAGATACTGTGTCAAACAGAGTGGTAGAAAATATTTACAAAATATATTATGTGGCAATGTAGTTATATTTAGCACATATAAAGAACACTTACAACTTAACAAAAAGACAACCCAATTAAAAATTAGGCAAAAAGACACCCATACTTTTACATACATAAGTAAAAATAAAAGCACATGGATTTATCATTAGACATTATGGAATTGCAAATTAAGCACAAAGACCACTACACACCCATTAGAACGACTAGAACCTGGAGAAACAGGAAATCTCACATACTATTGGCATTAGTGTAAAACGATACAACCAATTTAGAAACAAGTTTGCAGTTTTTAATAAAAGCTAAACATAAATCTGCCATAAGATCCAGCTATTCTACTTCTTCGTATTTACTTAAAAAAAAAAAAAAAGAAAGCACATGTACTTACAAAGACTTGTTCATAGATATTTATAACAGCTTTATTTGTAATAGCCCCAGATTGAAAACCACCTAAATGTCCATCAACAGTAAATCTGTTAACAAACTAATGTATCCATTCAGCTATAAAGGAATGAATTATTGATATATACTATAACATGAATGAATCTCAAAATAATTTTGCTGAGTGAAAGAAGCCAGAAAAGAGTTCACAGTACATGTTTAAGATTCTAGAAAATGCAAACAAATCTACTGTGATAGACAGCAGATAAGTTATTGCCAATATGTCTCTGCTTCCCCACATATTGTCTAACAGAGTTTATTACTGAATTGCCAGGTACCTGCCAATCTGAGACATCAAAATAGTATCTTGGAGTAGTTTTTATTTGCCTTCCCCTAATCAAGAATGAGACTGTGATTATTTTCTTTCTTTCTTTTTTTTTTTTTTGAGATGGAGTCTCATTCTGTCGTCCAGGCTGGAGTGCAGTGACACAATCTTGGCTCACTGCAACCTCTGCTTCCTGGGTTCAAGCAATGGCCTCCGTCTCCCAAGTAGTTGGGATTACAGGCAGGAACCACCATGTCAGGCTAATTTTTATATTTTTAGTAGAGATGGGGTTTTAGCATGTTTCCCAGGCTGGTCTTGACCTCCTGACTTCATGTGATCCACCTGCCTTGGCCTCCCAAAGTGCTGAGTGAGCCACTGTGCCCAGCCTGTGTTTATTTTCATATGTTTAAGCGATATTTGTATTTCATTTCTTCTGAACTAACTGTTCATATTCTTTGCCCATTATTTCTACTGGATTACTCTTCTTTTTCTCACTGACTTTTAGAGTTCTTTATATATTAGGGAAATCAGCACTTTGTGAGTTGCAAACATTTTCCCCAGTTTCTCATTTGTCTTTTAACTTTGCTTATAGTAGTTTTCGCCATGCCACCCTCCCCATCCACAAATGAAAAAAAAAAATTATGTAGTCAAATTTATAGTCTAGCTCAGGTGATGGGTGCACCAAAATCTCAGAAATCACCACTAAAGAACTTATCCCATGTAACCAAACACCACCTGTTCCCCCAAAACCTATTGAAATAAAAAACAGTCTATTCTTTTATGGCTTCTGGAATATTTTATCACACTATACCATACAAAATTATGTTTTTTAATTCTCCCATGGTTTCTTTTAGTACTTTACCATACTAGTACCATAGTTCCATTTCTTGCATTTAATATTTGATCCATTTGGAATTTATCCTGATGTGAAATGTGAGGTATGAATACAAATGTATTTTCCATATTGGCTACCTAAATTTCTCTACACCATTTACTAAATAATCCATTCTTTTCCACAATCCTACCCACAACCATTGATTTAAAATGCCACCTTTTATCTTATATTACATATCTTTTGGGTCGGTTAACAAACTTTCTATTTTAAGGAATATAATTTTGAACAGTCTATCATTTCAAACTTTTTACCAAAATTTTGTTTTATAAGCTGGGCACAGTGGCATATGACTGTAATCCCAACTACTCAGAGGCTTGAGGTAGAAGGATCACTGGAGCCCAGAAGTTCAAGTTCAGTCATGGCAACATAGCAAGACCTGTCTCTTAAAAAAAGAACAACGTGAAATTTGTTTGATAGAAGTCATATTTATGTAAGATTATTTAAAGGCTGTTCAGTCTACTTCCTTGTCTGAAAAGTCACAGTTCTATTCTCTATTCCAACAATACAGTCAGCTTTATGACTCTTCCATATAGTCTTGGCTTCCACATACTTATCTTCAATGAGTTGTGTTATAATGTTAAACCCTTGGGTTTTCTCAAAACATATTACATAAAAGAGCCATTAGAGAATAAAACAACTAAACATATTTATTCCAGGAGTATTATAGACAACGAAATCAGTATTTTCACTCAGTATTTCCAGTGTGAATCCTCCTTGAAAAATATCCCAGAAAATTTTGTTTATCCAGAGGAACTAATAGTAAGTTCTTTGAGTTTCCACTTTTATCTTTCCTAGTATTTATTATGCCATTGTATATGTTATTTAACAAGAGACATGAAAACTTTGTGAATCTTGTCATGAAATGAATAAATAAGCTTGCTAGGGAAGTGTGGTAGCCAAGATGTGTTGCTCAGATCTGCTTCAAGAGAACCTATTGTATGGACCACAGTTTAGCCTCTAGCCACCAACCCCTTGAACAACGAAAGCACTCTTTGCCCAAGCTGCTCCCAGCCAGTGACTGGGCAAGACAGGGGTAGTAAGTGCCTGCCCACCTGCCCCATATGGGATTCTGCTCACAGGCAACTTTTTCTTGGGGACTCTACCTCTGCATAGCTGGGATTTTCTCAACTATGCTGAGGTCTGCAAGATTTCCTACCCAATCTTTTCTTCCTGGTCTTCCTTCATAGGTAATAGACTTGCATCATATTAAAAAAGCTCTCCCTCTCTACTCCCGGCTCCCTCCCAACTGACTGTTTGTGGGTCAATAAATCTTATGCCTCTAAGTCTGTCTTGGAGGATCCACACTGACACAGGGAGCATAAGATAATTTAGTTAATCGAGGAAAGACTCAATTGCCTATTTAAATAGAACCTGACTCCACATTCTTCATACCCAATATTATCTTTAAAATTGCATGACGGCTTCTGTAGACAAGCAGATGGAAGTCATGAAGCCCAGGTGTAAAAGAAGAGGTACAAGCTTTTAAAAGAAATCTAAGTATACTGTGGGCCTTTTGGCCATTTCACTTGACAATTCAAGTACATTTGCCGCAGGAAACAGAACAGTCTCTAAGTGAATCAACAAATTTTCCTTTGACCTATCTTGAACTGAGAAATAACAGAGACCTGGCCAACAATGAAGGCAAATATAGCACCTCTATCTGGCATTTAAAATAACCTGAACAACAAATACGTTATCAGCTCAAGACTTCTTCACCCCCATTACTGAGGAAGCTCTCGACTCAAGGACATATGTTTTGTCATCTTGTGAAAGGAAGCATTCATTTCAATAGGATTTCATCTGTTGTTGTTTTATATTTACATTTCGCCTATTTCCTCCATCATTCTGTTCCAAAGGGAAAGTCTTAGGAAATTTGCCAAAGTTTCGAAACTATTGAAACACTCTGAAAATGCATAAAGCCTATAATGACTAGTGGTTTTATTTTAG
The DNA here is from genome assembly GCF_009761245.1 of Sapajus apella. Classification (NCBI taxonomy): domain Eukaryota; kingdom Metazoa; phylum Chordata; class Mammalia; order Primates; family Cebidae; genus Sapajus; species Sapajus apella. Next base: position 12,298,035 of record NW_022436947.1, read on the forward strand.
AACCTCAAGAATTATGTACTATGTTGTATACAGTGTTTAATATACTGTGCATGGCTAATAAATACTAAATCAATCCTTCATAACCTGTCTCTGGGACAAAAACTCTTTATTCACAAGATCAAAATATTACTCAACCATTTCTCCAGAAAAAGAACTCTCAAATCTTTCATTTTGGCCTTACAGCTTCACACTACAAAAAGTCCTGAGGGACGAAGGCAACAGCATCACCCAAAAACTACATCAGGGCATCAGAGGTATAAATTTGCCCTGCCCTTAGTTTCTCCTTCTTACAAAGTTCTGTGGCCCAGGCTAAATAATTCCTCTCTTCCTCCAATGTTAACACCCTTCAAATATTTGGGAGTGTCTCTCCTGGATCTTGTAGTTGGAATTCAGTCAACCCTGCATGCTTGGATTTGTTAACTGATCTTCATAAATTCATGTATTTATCCCCCTCAGCACTACAGTTGCTCTCAGAGCTCACCACCTTCCGTTTTTATCATGCTGACACTCTGCTAAATGTAATACTCCCAGTGGGCTCTTGCCAGCTCCCTATGCTGTGGCACAATTCTTCTTTGTTAGCTGCCCAGAATAGCACCGGCTTTCCTTTGACTGCCAGATCACATTTCAGGCCCAAACCAAGTTTGTTATCTGACATTTCTGTCAAGTCTCTCTGGCCCTCTGGGGTTTCATTTATTTTTTTCTGTCAGATCTCGTGTATCTCCTCTTCAGCCTCCAAAACAGGAGTAGAATTATGTTCTACTGTTAATTTCCTAGATAAATGAATATTGTTCATATTCTGGCCTGACATTAGTACTAAAATGGCTGACTGCTAATTTTCATAAGTGACCATTTTCCCTCTCTCTATTCAATTCTTGCCTAAATTTTTTCCTTGTTAAACTACGGGGTAGGAGCTGTATGATGCACTTTCCATACTAAACTCATTTAATGGTTACCATAACCCTGTCAGATAAGCGTTAATATCTTTTTTTTTTTTTTTTTTTTTTTTTTTGAGACGGAGTTTCACTCATGTTACCCAGGCTGGAGTGCAATGGCGCGATCTCGGCTCACTGCAACCTCCGCCTCCTGGGTTCAGGCAATTCTCCTGCCTCAGCCTCCTGAGTAGCTGGGATTACAGGCACGCACCACCATGCCCAGCTAATTTTTGTATTTTTAGTAGAGACGGGGTTTCACCATGTTGACCAAGATGGTCTCGATCTCTTGACCTCGTGATCCACCCGCCTCGGCCTCCCAAAGTGCTGGGATTACAGGCTTGAGCCACCGCGCCCGGCCAAGCGTTAATATCTTAATCTAACAGGAAGAAACTGAGGCTCAGAGAAAACAGATAAAGCTAAAAAAATGCAGCAAATAAGCCACCCCCCAAAACAGATCAAATTTAATAAAATGTCCTCTGTACTGTCATTGCGGCTTCTAGAGCCTTATTCCAGAGTAATATATCTTTAATATAGTCACAGACAGCTCACATTCTCTATTTCAATTCATTTATTCAGCAAACATGAATTAAGCACCTAGAATATAACCTACAGACTAAATATTTGTGTCCCCACCCCACCACGGCCCAAATTCGTATGTTAAAAACTAATCTCCTATGTGTTGGTATTTGGAAGTGGGGCCTTTGGGAAATCATTAGGTCATGAGGACTGAATGGTATTACTACCCTCATAAAAGAGATCTGAGAGCTCCCTCATCCCTTCCACTATGTGAAGACGTGGCGAGAAGATGGCTCTCTATGAACTAGTAAGTGAGCCCTCACCAGAAACTGAATCTTTTGGTGTCTTGTTCTTGAACTTCCTGTCCTCCAGAACTATGAGAAATAAACTGTTGTTTAGAAGTTACCCAGTGTATGGTGTAGCAGTTATAGGTACTGACAAAGTTACCACGGTATCCGAATAGAGAGTGTAACTAAAAAGAAGTGGAGATCAAGTATCTAATAGATACATTATGCCCATGGACTTAAAGACCCAGAGTCATGAGCTAGTTCTAAGAGTTTTCAGCAAATGACATAGACTGTGATTTGTATAACAGCCTGAAGAGGCTAAGACAATGTGCTAGGCACTGTACAAAAATAATTCCTACAGTCAATGAGTTTACAAAGATTGTAAACTTTCACCAGAGGTGAAAGAGAAACATGATGTAATCACATAATAAAATATGTAATTAAAAATGAATAAAGAATTATACAAGAAAAAGTACATGATATGAGACAGTATAAAGGAAATCCATAGTTAGACTTGAGGAGATTTATGGGAAGATCTTTGAGAAAGTGACAAATGAGACTTGAAGAAGGGATGACTTGAAGGTGAATTTTCCTGTCTACCTATTTCTATGCTGTCATCTGCTATCTCTAGTCACTCAATGTCATTTGCTGAAAACTCTTACAACTAGCTCATGACTCTGGGTCTTTAAGTCCATGGGCATAATGTATCTGTCAGCTGCTTGATCTCGACTCCTTTTTAGTTACATTCTCTATTGGTGTACCCTGGTAACCTTGTCAGTACCTATGACTGCTACACTTCTGGAATCTAACATTCAAATACTGTCTTTCATCAAATCTAATATGCCCTTAATTGGAAGACTCATCGTTATTTCACACAATAGTAAGAAGAAAGTGTTACCAATTAAACTGGGATCTCAACTTTAGAAATGTTAAAATGCAAAAGAAAGTATTCCTTAAAATCAATTAACTATGGTATCTTAACTTTTATGACAACTGCTTATCTTTTTATCAATATCCCATTCTATTTTTTTCATTATGTCTATTTGGAAATAGTTTGAACTCGACTACACCTCTGGAAACTTGATCCTTTTGTACTATCCCAGTCTGTTTTCTTGCCTATGTTCCTTCTCAAGCTAGCCAAAACTAAAGGTATTATCACTTCACTCAGTATCTTGCTAACTCCCTTTTCTCTCTGGCCTTCCACTACACCTGCACGGCAAAAAACACTGTCAACTTTCTCTGTTTCTACACTTGAGCTAAGTTCTGCTGAAGTAACTCATTCAACCACATTGGCTGGTATTACATCAACCATACTCACAGCCAGAACACTGAGCCTCCAACAATAAGCAATAAATCTGTGTTGCCCAAGTCCTCACTCTCCATGCTCCTAATATTTCAAACTTCCTTCACTGTCTTCAAAATCCCAGTCCCATCAACATCTCTGCACTCCCAAAAGACTATTTTATCCCTTATTGTCTAAAAACATAAAAATACAACATGAGAATTTCTTCAATTTCTGAATCCTCCCATCCAGATTGCCTACAAATTTACATCCATCCATCAGTCCTCTCATTTATTCATTTCACTAATTTTTTTTTTTTTTTTTTTTTTTTTTTTTTTTGAGACGGAGTTTCGCTCTTGTTACCCAGGCTGGAGTGCAATGGCGCGATCTCGGCTCACCGCAACCTCCGCCTCCTGGGTTCAGGCAATTCTCCTGCCTCAGCCTCCTGAGTAGCCAGGATTACAGGCACGTGCCACCATGCCCAGCTAATTTTTTGTAGTTTTAGTAGAGACGGGGTTTCACCATGTTGACCAGGATGGTCTCGATCTCTTGACCTCGTGATCCACCTGCCTCGGCCTCCCAAAGTGCTGGGATTACAGGCTTGAGCCACCGCGCCCGGCCCTCATTTCACTAATATTTATCGAACACTTACTGTGTATCTGGGACTGTTCTTGGGTTATCGCAGAACAAAAATCCCTGCCCTTGTAGAGTTTAGATTCTGGGAGAGAGACAATAAATATCGAACATAATAAATTATGTGTTAGAAGGTGGTAAGCAAGACAGAAGAAAGAAAAAGTACTGCAGGGTAAAAAGTAGAAAGTGCAGAAGCAGGGGTCGGTGTGGATGGTCAGGCTATAGTATTACAGCTAATAGTATTAAATAAGTAGGGCTCAAATTCAGAAATAGACAAGCTAATTTAAAATATAAGTGATGGGCCGGGCGTGGTGGCTCACGCCTGTAATCCAAGCACTTCGGAGGCCAAGGTGGGCGGATCACCTGAGGTCAGGAGTTCAAGACCAGCCTGAACAACATGGTGAAACCCCGTCTTAAAAAAAATAAAATCGGCCGGGCGCGGTGGCTCACGCCTGTAATCCCAGCACTTTGGGAGGCCGAGGCAGGTGGACCACGAGGTCAAGAGATCGAGACCATCCTGGTCAACATGGGGAAACCCCGTCTCTACTAAAAATACAAAAATTCAGCTGGGCATGGTGGCGTGTGCCTGTAATCCCAGCTACTCAGGAGGCTGAGGCAGAAGAATTGCCTGAACCCAGGAGGCGGAGGTTGCGGTGAGCCGAGATCGCGCCATTGCACTCCACCCTGGGTAACAAGAGCGAAACTCCGTCTCTAAATAAATAAATAAATAAATAAAATAAAATAAAATAGGTTGTAATTTTTTGTTTTTTAAAAAACTATATTCTCTTAGGATTAAGACTTTTGAAATGAGATGTTCATGTGACTTGTGCTGCTGATATTTTTAATTTTACAGGAAGACTGAACATGTTTGAGGTGGACCAAAAGATTCCACAATGTGTGTTTAAAATGTGGGATCATTTTGTGTACATGAACACTAAACTCTGTTTAGGTAGCATATTATTGAAATGTGAAACAGGTGAACCCCCTAGAACTTACCACTCTTTGCAGGCTAGTCTGCAAGATTTGTTTTTTAAACAAGACAATTTGTTGTTTTGTTTTGTTTTTTAAGTCTAACCATAGGGGAATTCAAAGGCAACTTTCCCAGTCATTTTCCATTGTCTAAAGAATAGGAAATCACTGAAGCAGGTTATTGGCTTCAACTGGAGGTATTCAGTATTGTTATGAGGCTCCTTGGTCCCCTGGCTTCCCAAAGTGCTGGGATT
>NW_022436947.1:12303007-12387211 GCF_009761245.1 Sapajus apella
ATGAGAGAATGTTCTAGAGAATGGGAATGTTCAATGTCTTGATGTACCTGGTGTATACTTAATATTTGTGTATTTTACTCAATTTACACCTCAATTAAAAAAAAAGACTAAATAGTTAAAGGTATTTAGCAAAAAGGTAATTCTGTATATTGACTTTCTGAATAAAAATAATTAAGAACGGGCTGGGTGCGGTGGCTCAAGCCTGTAATCCCAGCACTTTGGGCGGCCGAGGCAGGTGGATCTTGAGGTCAAGAGATCGAGACCATCCTGGTCAACATGGTGAAACCCCGTCTCTACTAAAAATACAAAAAATTAGCTGGGCATCATGGCGCGTGCCTGTAATCCCAGCTACTCAGGAGGCTGAGGCAGGAGAATTGCCTGAACCTAGGAGGCGGAGGTTGCGGTGAGCCAAGATCGCGCCATTGCACTCCAGCCTGGGTAACAAGAGCAAAACTCAGTCTCAAAAAAATAAAAAAATAAAAAAATAATTAAGAACTAGAGATTTGAGGGAGTGTAGCAAAGCTGGGCACAGTAGCTCACATCTGTAATCACAGCTACTTGGGAGGCTAAGGCAGGAGGATGGCCTGAGCCCAGAAATTCGAGGCTGCAGTGAGCTATGACGGCACCACTGCACTCCAGCCTGAATAACAGAGTGAAACTCCATCTCTAAAAGATAACAAAAAAAAAAAAAAAGAAAAAGAAAAAGAAAGTAAAGAAAACGAAGGAGGCTGGGTGCAATGGCTCACGCCTGTAATCCCAGCAATTTGGGAGGCTGAAGCAGGAGGATCACTTGAACCTAGTAGTTCAAGACCAGCCTGGGCAACACAGGGACACCCTGTCTCTACAAAAAATTTCAAAGTTCGTCAGGCATGGTGGTGCATGCTTATGGTCCCAGCTACTTGGGAGGCTGAGGTGAGGGAATCACTTGAGCCTAAGAGGTAGAGACTACAGTGAGCTGTGATCACACCACTGCACTCCAGCCTGGTCCCAGCTACTTTGGAGGCTGAGGTGGGAGGATTGCCTGAGCCCAAGAGGTCAAGGCTACAGTGAGCTGTGACTGCACCACTACACTCCAGCCTGGAGCAACAACAAGAACAAAACTTTGTCTCCAAAAGAAGAAAAAAAGAGTGTAGCAGAATGATCAAGGAGAAATATAAACATGAGTTCATAGTTTAATATAATTGTAGTCAATTTTAAAGACTTTGGCTTTCATTATCCATGACATGAGAAGCCACGGCAAGAGTCAGAGCCTAGGAGTGACATGATCTGACATAGGTTTTAACAAGTTCCCTCTGGCTATAAACTGAAAACAGACTATAGAAACAGCAACAACAGAAGCAGAGACCATTTGGAAGGCTACCGCAATGATCCACGTAAGACGTGACAGTGTGGCTTACACCAAAGTGGTGAGACGTGGTTGTTAAGACTATGAATATATTGAAAGTAGAGCCAAAAGGATTTGCTGATAGATCAGTATTAGTGAGGTGGGTCAACAATGACAATAGGACTTTCTGCCCAAGTTGCTGGGCAGTAAGACAAGACTGCAGAAGAAATGTTTCAGAGGAATTCACTTTTGGCATGCTAGCTTTTGAGATGTCTATAGACATCTGAGTGAAGACAGAAAGACGGCAGTTAGAGATGCAAGTCTGGAATTCAGTAGAGTTTGGGACTTGTCAGAATTTAGGTTAGATGAAATTTAAAATCATGGAATAGGTATGATCACCACAACAGAGGTCTCTTACAGTGTAAGACATCCTGTTTCTATGTAAACAAGGCCAATCATCCTATTTATGCTTTGAATCATATTCCTTCCTTTCTTTTCAAGGACTTCCGTCCATTTTTATGTCCTTCGTCTTCCAATCTGGCTTTCCTCCTCTCCAAACTCTTTTCCATAGGCACCTAAACATATTCAAGTCATACTTTTTTTTTTTTTTTTGAGACGGGGTCTCCTCTTGCCCATGCTTGAGTACAGTGGTGCAATCTTGGCCTCCGCTTCCTGGGCTCAAACAATTCTCCAGCTTTAGCGTCCTGAGTAGCTAGGACTACAGGCGGGAGCCACCACACCTGGCTAATTTTTGTATTTTTTATAGAAATGGGGTTTCATGATGTTGCCCAGGCTGGACTCGAACTCCTGAGCTAAAAGTGATATGCCCACCTCAGCCTCCCAAAGCGCAAGAATTACAAGCATGAGCCACCGCACCCATTCCATCAAGTCTGTTATATACTGTTTTAAAAAACATTTTCCTAGAGCTTGCATCCCTCTCTGGCATCTCTAGCTCCCTTATTCTTCACACTCAATATTTTCAAAAACAGTTTTATACAACAGCTTGCTTTGCTTCCCCACAAATAATGTCTCTAACCAGCACGATTTAACTTTACCATCTATCCTAACACTTAAACAACTGCTTTGCTGCTAAAGCCAGTGAATTATTTTCAATACTGATTTTATTTTATATCTGTATAGCACTTAACACTGAATTCCCCTCCTTCTTAAAAACTCTTCTTTTTGGAACACCACACTCTCCTGGCTTTCTCCTTCAACCCTGGCCTGAAATTTCCTTCATTATCTTTTCCTTAACCAATTCCCTTAAATGTTGATGTCCAATGGGGTCCATTCTCAGCCTTGTCTCCATATAAACTTCATATAAACTCCCTGGTGATTCCACTGAAAGAATGAATGATTTGACAGAAGATCCATGGTAGTCTTACCAAGGATTGTTTCAGAGAAAATGCGAGGATAAATGCTCTATTATCAAATAGAAAATGAAATGATAAATCTAAAAGAGCATGTATAGATAGGATTAGAGATTTATGGAATCTATTTTGTCATCTTTTTTTTTTTTTTAAATGGAATGAAGTTAATGGAGAGGGAAAGACTAAAGATCAAGGATATAAATGATATCCTACACAAAAAAAGCACCTTCAATAAGAATTAAAATCATGTGAGCAATCACAGTACCTGGTTTTATCACCGAGGAGGTGGATGAGATGGTATCAAGAATTGTATATTTAGACAGATGTCACAACTATCTAAAATGGGAAGAGCTAAACCTCTTTCTCTGGGACAGAAAGGAAAAGGGTAAAAATGAAGTCAAACAGAGGCATGTAGCGAGAAAGTCAGAAGGAAATTGAAAGAGTTGACAAGAGAAAGCCTAAACTTTTTGGTGTCCCAGGTCCAAGGTGGGCTGGATAACAATGAGACAGAGATTAGGAAGGGGTCTGAGATGAGTGGAAGTTTGCAATCGTTGCTGAAGGAAAAGGCAAAGGGAACTAACCCACATAATGTAAAAGAAAAAATGGTGACTGGTAAAGAGAACTCAAATGAGACTGGAGTTTAAAGACATGAGCTTAGAGAGGCAGCAATTCTATAACTTTATAGCACTGAGTTTTTAAGGCATAGACAGAAACAGAGAAGGCAGACTGCAGGACTGATCCAGGAATATAGGGGCTGGAAGCAGACAAGAACCAAGGGAATAGAAGATATTTGTATGTGACAAACTAAAATGATCAACCATTTGTAACCATAAATTTTCTTTTCTTTCTTTTATTTATTTATTTTGAGAAAAGGTCTTGCTCTGTTGCCCAGGCTGGAGTGCAGTGGTGTGATCACAGCTCACTGCGGCTTCAAACTCCTAAGCTCAAGTGATTCTCTCACCACAGCCCTTCAAGTAGCTGGGACTACAGGCATGCATCACCACATCCAGCTAATTTCTAATTTTTAAATCTTTTTGTAGAGATGAGGTTGCACTATGTTGTCTAGACTGATCTCAAACTCTTAGCCTCAAGTGATCCTCCTATCTTGGCCTCCCAAAGAGCTGGGATTACAGGTGAGAGCCACTGCACCTGACCATAACCATAATTTTCTTTTCTGTTTTTGAAACAATGTCTCACTCTTTCACCCAGGCTGGAGTGCAGTGGCACGATCTCAGCTCACTGTAACCTCCACCTCCTGGGTTCAAGTGATTCTCCTGCCTCAGCCTCCCAAGTAGCTGGGATTACAGGTGAATGACACCACACCCGGCTAATTTTTGTATTTTTAGTAGAGACATGAGATTTTAAATTTTACCATATTGGCCAGGCTGGTCTTGAACTCCTGACTTCAGGTGATCTGCCCCATCTCAGCCTCCCAAAGTGCTGAGATTACAGGCGTGAGCCACTGCGCCCGGCCCATAACCATAAATATTTTTAATTCAATGTTTTGAAATAGTTATCTTCCAAAATATGAAAGACTAAGAACCACCACATGACCACAGTAACATCGCACTGAAATTGTAATGAATAATCTACACCATCCTGCCCAGATCATGTGGCCTAGGGCACCCAATGCCAATCCCACAGGCCCCTCACCATAGTAAATTATTCTTCAGTTATAATGATAGTTTCTTTTTTGAAACTGTCTTAGAACAATTCTACTATCTGAATGCTTCTGTTTTTTAAACAAACATGAAGAATATTCTCCTGAGAGGACACGGAGTAAGATAACCGAACAGAAGCCTCCACTGCCCTGCAGGAACACCAAATTTGACAACTATCTACACACACAAAAAAAGCACTTTCAGTAAGAATCAAAATCATGTGAGCAATCACAGGACCTGGTTTTAACTCCATATTACTGAAAGAGGCACCGAAAAAGGAAGGAAAACCAGTCTTGAAATGCAACAACACCCCACTCCCATCCCCTGGCAGCAGCCATATGGGCAATCTGTATGCTCGGGGCAGGGAGAGCTCAGTGACTGTGGAACTTTGCATTGGAACTCAGTGCTGGCAACACCAGGCAGGACTCAGCAGGTACCCACAGAGGGAGGATTCAGAAGAGCCGTAGCCAGAGGGGATTCACCCAGCCCAGCGGTCCTATCTGTAGTTTCAGTAAGCCCTGCCACTATGGGCTAAAGTCCTCTGGGGTTCTAAATAAACTTGAAAGGCTGTCTAGGCCACAAGGACTACAACTTCTGGGCAAGTGCTGGACTTGGAGCCAGGGTACTTGAGGGGCACATGACCTAGTGAGATGTCAGCCAGGGTGGCTAAGGGAGTGCTTGCATCACCCCTCCCCTAACCTAAGGCAGTGCAGCTTGAAGCTCCCAGCTTCAAAAGAGACCCCTGTCTTCCACTTGAGGAGAGGAGAGGGAAGAGTAAAGAGGCTGTTGTTTGTAACTTAGATACCGGCTCAGCCACAATGGGAAAGGGCACCAGGCAGGATCATGAGGCCCCCATTCCAGACTCTGGCTCCTGGACATTTCTAGACCTATCTTGGGCCAGAAGAGAACCAGTCCTGGCAGGATTCATCACCTGCTGACTAAAGAGCCCTTGGGCTCTAAATAATGGGTCTTAGGTGAGACTCTGAGACATGATGACTTCAGGTGTGTCCCAGCCAATTCACAACTGTGTTGGCTATGAGGAGAGAATCCTTCTGCTTGAGAAATGGAGAGGGAAGAATAAAGGGGACTTTGTTTTGCAGCTTTGGTACCAGCTCAGCCACAGTGGAGAAGAGTATCAACCAGGCTCCTGAGGTCCCTGATTCCAGGCCTTGGCTCTTGGATGGCATTTCCAGACCTACCCTGAGCCAGAGGGGAGCCCACTGCTCTGAAGGGTGAGTTCTAGGCCTGACAGCATTCACCACAAGCTGACTGAAGAGCCCTTGGGCCTTAAGTGAACATTGGTGGTACCCTGGTACTCATGGGCCTGTGGTGGTGGAAAATATGGGAAGAGACTCCTCTGCCTGGGTAAAGGGGAGGGAAGAATGGGAAGGACTTTGTCTTGTGATTTCACTGCCAGCATAGCTGCAATGGAATAGGGCACCAGGGAGATTTCTTTCCAAGGTTTCCAACTCCAGGCCCTGAACGGCACCTCTGGACTCGCCAGGGCCCAGGGGAACTTGCCGCCCTGAAGGGAAGGGCACAAGACTAGCTGGCTTCACTGCCTGCTGCCTGTAGAGTCCTAGGGCCTTGAGAGAACATAGGCTGTAGCCAGGTAGTGGTTACAGCACTCACTGGACAAGACCCAATGCTGTTCTGGCTTCAGGACTGATTCAGGGCAGACCCAGTACTGGTGCTACAGGGTTGCTTGTGTCACTTCACCCCTAGGTCCAGGCGGTTCAGCACAGAGACAGAGAGAGACTCCATTTGTTTGGAAGAGAACAAGAGTCTCTGCCTGGTAATCCAGAGAATTCAATTGGATCTTACCCAAGACCATTGAGGTGATACCTCTACGAGTCTGTAAGGGTCTGCGTTACTGGGCTTGGGTGCCACCTAATGCAGATATGGCTGCAATTAGATCTCAACACCCAAGTCCCTTCGAATATCTGGAAAGCCTTCCCAAGAAGGACAGGTACAAACAAGACCAGATTGCTCAGAAGTCAACAAATACCCAATTCTTCAACACCCAGACACCAACAAACGTCCACAAGCATCAAGACCAGGAGGAAAATATGATCTGACCAAACAAACTAAATAAGGCATCAGAGGCCAACCTCAGAGAGACAGAGATACGTGACCTTTCAGACAGAATTCAAAATAGCTGTTCTGAGGAAACTCAAAGAAATTCGAGATAACATGAGAAATAATTCAGAATCTTATCAGATAAACTTAACAATGAAATTGAAATAATTTAAAAAAGAATAAAGCAAAAACTCTGTAGTGGAAAAATGCAATTGACACACTGAAGAATGCATCAGAGTCTCTTAATAGCAGAATTGCGCAAGCATAAGAAAGAACTGTGAGCCTGAAAACAGGCTATTTGAAAACACACAGCCAGAGGAGACAAAAGAAAAAAGAACACAAAAGAATAAAGCACACCTACACGATCTAGAACATAGCCGCAAAAGGGCAAATATAGGAGTTATTGGTCTTAAAGAGAAGGTAGAGACACACATAGAAAGTTCATTCAAAGGGATAACAATAGAGAATTTCCCAAGCCTAGAGAAAGATACCAATATTCAAGTACAAGAAGGTTATAGAACACAGAGCAGATTTAACCCAAAGACGACTACCTCAAAGCATTTAATATCCAAATTCTCAAAGGTCAAGGATAGAGAAAGGATCCTAAAAGCAGCAAGAGAAAAGAAATAACATACAATGGAGCTCCGAATACACCTGCCAGCAGACTTCTCAGTGGAAACCTCACAGGGCAGCAGAGAGCAGCATGACATACATAAAGTGTTGAAGGAAAAAACTTTTACCCTGGAACAGTATATCCGGTGAAAATATCCTTCAAACATGAAGGAGAAATAAAGACTTTCCCAGACATAAAAAGCTAAAGGATTTTATCAACACCAGACCTGTCCTACAAGAAATACTAAAGAGAGTTCCTTAATCTGAAAGAAGAAGATGCTAATGAGCAATAAGAAATCGTCTGAAGAGCCAGGCATGGTGGCTCATGGCTATAATCCCAGTGCTTTGGGAGGCTGAGGCAGGCAGATCACTAGGTCAGGAGTTTAAGACCCGCCTGACCAACATGGTGAAACCTCACTTCTAAAAAAAAAAAAAAAAGAAAGGAAAAAAATTATCTGAAGGTGTAAAACTCACTGGTAATTAAGTATGCAGAAAAACACAGATTCAAGTGTTTCTGAACTTACGTAATTGTGGTGTGTAAACTATTCATATTTCAAGCAGAAAGATGAACTGATCAAAAATAAAAACCATAACTTTTCAAGACAGACAGTACAATAAAATATAAATAGAAACAACAAATAATTAGAAAGTGGGGGGTAGAAAGTTAAAGTATAAAGTTTTTATTAGTTTCTTTGCTTATTTGTTTGTTTTTGCAATCAGTGTTATCATCAGTTTAAAATAATGAGTTATAAGGTATTATTTGCAAACTTTGTGGTAGCCATGAATCTAAAAACATACAGTGGATACACAAAAAATAAAAAGGAAGAAATTAAAACATGCCACCAGAGAAAATCACCTCCACTAAAAGGAAAATAGGAAGGAAGAAAAGAAGAAAGAAAGACCAAAAAATAACCAGAAAACAAGTAATAGAATGGCAGGAGTAAGTCCTTATTTGTTAATAATAACATTGAATGTAAATGGACTAAACTCTCTAATCAAAAGATACAGAGTGGCTGAATGGATAAAAAAGCAAGATCCAGGGATCTGTTGACTACAAGAAACATACTTTACCTTTAAAGACACATACAGAATGAAAATAAAAGGACGAAAAAAGATATTCCATATCAATGGAAACCAAAAAAGAGCAAGACTAACTATACTAGTATCAGACAAAATAGATTTCAAGACAAAAACTATAAAAAGAGACCAAAAAAAGTCATTATATAATGATAAAGGAGTTAATTCGGCAAGAGGATGTAGCCATTTTAAATATACATGCACCCAACACTGGAGCACCCAGATATATAAAGGAAATATTATTAGAGCTAAACAGGTAAGACACCAAAACAGGCCAGGCACAGTGGCTCACGCCTGTAATCCTAGCACTTTGGGAGGCCGAGGCGGGCAGATCACAAGGTCAGGAGTTCAAGACCAACCTGGCCAACATGGTGAAATCTTGTCTCTACTAAAAATACAAAAATTAGCTGGGTAGGGTGGCAGGCGCCTATAGTCCCACCTACTTGGGAGGCTGAGGCAGAAGAATTGCTTGAACTCAGGAGGCAGAAATTGCAGTAAGCCGAGATTATGCCACTGCACTCCAGCCTATACAAGAAAATGAGACTCCATCTCAAAACAACAACAACAACAGCTATAGACTTCAACATCCCATTTTTAGCATTGGGCAGATCATCCAGACAGAAAATCAAACCAGACTTAATCTGCACTACAAACAAAATGGACCTAATATATATTTATAGAACACTTCATCCAATGGCTGCAGAATACACATTCTTCTCCTCAGTACATGGATCATTCTCAAGGATAGACTATATGTTAGGTCACAAAACAAGTCTTAAAACACTCAAAAAATTGAAGTAATATCAAGCATTTTCTGACCACAATGGAATAAAACTAGAAATCAATAACAAGAATTTTGGATATTATACAAACATGAAGGAATTTCCTGAAACAAATAATGAAAACATAACATACCAAAACCTACGGGATACAACTAAAGCAGTATTAAGAAGAAAGTTTTTTATTTTTTAATTTTTTTTTGAGACAGAGTCTTGCTCTGTTACTCAGGCTGGAGTGCAGTGGCACAATCTCAGCTCACGGAAACCTCCACCTCCCGAGTTCAAGCGATTCTTGTGCCTCAGCTTCCCGGTTATCTGGGATTACAGGCATGCACCACCAAAGCCCGACTAATTTTTTGTATTTTTAGTGGAGACGAGATTTCACCTTGTTCCTCAGGCTGGTCTTGAACTCCTGAGCTCAGGCAATTTGCCCCCCTTAGCTTCTCAAAGTGCTAGGATTACAGGTGTGAGTGACTGTGCCCAGCCAAAGAGGGAAGTTTATAGCAATAACTTCCTACATCAAAAAAGTAGAAAAGCATCAAATAAATAACCTAACAATGCATCTTAAATAACTAGAAAAGCAAGAGCCAACCAAACCCAAAGTTAGAAGAAAAGAAATAATAAAGATCAGAACAGAGGCCAGGCACAGTGGTTCATGCCCGTAATCCCAGAACTTTGGGAGGCCGAGGTGGGCGGATCACAAGGTCAGGAGATCAAGACCATTCTGGCCAACATCGTGCAACCCCATCTCAACTAAAAATACAAAAATTAGATGGGCGCAGTGGCACGTGCCTGTAATCCCAGCTACTCAGGAGGCTGAGGCAGAAGAATCGCTTGAACCAGGGAGTTGGAGGTTGTGGTGAGCTAAGATTGAGCCACTGCACTACGGCCTGGTGACAGCGAGACCCCATCTCCAAAAAAAAAAAAAAAAAAAAAGATCAGAGCAGAAATAAATGAAATTGAAATGAAGAAAACAATACAAAAGATCAACAAAAAAAAATTGTTTCTTTGAAAGAATAAAACTGACAAACCTTTAGCCAGACTAAGAATAAAAGAGAGAAGACCAAAACAAATAAAATGAGAGATTAAAAAAGGGAGACATTACAGCTGATACTGGAGAAACTCAAAGAACCATTTAGCATACTGTGACCAATTATATGCCAATAAATTGGAAAACCTAGAAGAAATGGATAAATTCCTAGAGACAAACAACCTACCAAGATTGAATCATGAAGAAATCTAAACCCTGAACAGACCAATAACAAGTAGCAAGATCAAAGTCAAAGTAAAAAGTCTCCTAGCAAAGAAAAGCCTGGGACCCAATGGCTTCACTGATGAATTTTACCAAACATTTAAAGAACACCAATCTTACTCAAACTATTCAAAAAAATGGAGGTGGAAGGAATACTTCCAAACTCATTCTATGAGACCACTACTATCCTGATACGAAAACCAGACAGACACATCAAAAAAGAGAAAACTGCAGGCTCTGATGAACATTCATGCAAAAATCCTCAACAAAATACTAGCAAATAAAATTCAACAACACATCAAAAAGATCATTCATCATGATTAAGTGGGATGTATCCCAGGGATATAAGGATAGTTAAACATACATACACCAATCAATCAATGTGATACAGCCTATCATCAGAATGAAGGACAAAAACCATATGATCATTTCAATTGATGCTGAAAAAGCATTTGATAAAATTCAACATCGCTTCATGATAAAAACTCTTAAAAAATCTGGGTATAGAAGAAACAAACCTTAACATAATAAAACATATACAACAACCCACAGCTAGTGTAATATTGAATGGGGAAAAAATGAAAGCCTTTCCTCTAAAATTTAGAACATGACAACAATGCCCACTTTCCCCACTGTTATCAAATATAGTACTGGAAGTCCTAGCTAGAGCAATGAGTCAAGAGAAAGAAAAAAATGACACTCAAACTGGAAAGGAAGAAGTCAAGTTATCCTTGTTTGCAGTTGATATGATCTTGTATTTGCAAAAACCTAAAGACTCCACCAAAAAACTATTAGAACTGATAAGCAAATTCAGTAAAGTTGCAGGATACAAAATCAACATACAAAAGTCAGTAGCATTTCTATATACCAACAGCAAACAATCTGAAAAAGAAATCAAGGAAATAACCCCATTTATAATAACTACAGATAAAATTAAAAACCTGGGAATTAACCAAATAAGTGAAATATATCTATAATAAAAACTATAAAACACTGATACCATAAATTGAAGAGAACAACAAAAATAAAAAAAAAAAAGAAGATTTTCCACATCCATGGATTAGAACAATCAATATTGTAAAAATGTCCATCCTATCTAAAGCAGAATCAATGCAATGATAGGGATTGAACTGAATCTACAGATTCCAAATGCCAATAGCATTCTTCACAGAAATTTTTTTAAAAATTCTAAAATTTATGCTGAACTACAAAAGTGACAGAATAACCAAAGCTATCCTGGGCTAAACGAATAAAACAGGAAGAATAACATTACCTGACTTCAAATTATACTACAGAGCTATAGTAACCAAAACAGCATGGTACTGTCATAAAAACATATACACTGACCAATGGAAAAGAACAGAGAACCCAGAAACAAATCCATACATCTACAGTGAACTCATTTTCAAAAAACATGCCAAAAATAAACATTGGGGAAAGAACAGTCTCTTCAATTAATGGCGCTGGGAAAACCGGATATCCATATGCAGAAGAATGGAACTAGACCTCTATTTCTCACTGTATAAAAAAATCAAATAAAAATAGATTAAAGATTTAAATCAAACTATGAAAGTACCAAAAGGAAACATTGGGGAAACTCTCCAGGACACTGGAGTGGGCAGAGATTTCTTGAGTAAATACCCAACAAGCACAGGAACTAATGCAAAAATGGACCAATGGGATCACATCAAGTTAAAAAGCCTCTGCACAGCAAAGGAAACAATCAAAAAAGTGAAGACAAAACCCACAGAATGGGAGAAAATATTTGCAAACTACTCATCTGACAAGGGATTAATAATCATAATATATAAGGAGCTCAAACAACCCTAAAGAAACAAAATCTAATAATATAATTTAAAAATGGGCAAAAGGTCTGAATAGAAATTTCTCAAAAAAAGACATACAAATGGCAAACGGGTGTATGAAAAGGTGCTCAAGTCTGAGTGCAGGAGTCACACCTGTAATCCCAGCACTTTGAGAGGCTGAGGCGGGCAGATCACGAGGTCAGGAGTTTGAGACCAGCCTGACCAACATGGGGAAACCCCGTCTCTACTAGAAATACAAAAATTAGCCGGGTGTGGCGGCGCACAGAATATTTGTAATCTCAGTAGCTGGATTACAAATCCCAGCTACTAAGGCTGAGGCAGGAGAACTGCTTGAACCCAGGAGGCAAAGGCTGCAGTGAGCCAAGATTGCACCACTGCACTCTAGCAAGGGCAACACAGTGAGACTCAGTCTCGAAAAGAAAAGTAAAGAAAAGAAAAGGTGCCACGTGCGGGGGTTTACGCCTGTAATCCTAACATTTTGGGAGGCCAAGGAGGGGGGATCAGGAGGTCAGAAGTTCGAGACCAACCTAGCCAACATAGTGAAACCCCATCTCTACTAAAAATGCAAAAAATTAGCCGGGCATGGTGGTGAGGGTCTATAGTCCTAGCTACTCGGGAGGCTGAGAAAGAATTGTTTGAACCCAGGAGGGAGAGGTTGCAGTGATCCCAGATGGTGCCATTGCACTCCAGCCCGGGTGACAGTGCAAGACTCTGTCTCAAAAAAAAGAAGAAAGAAAAGGTGCTCAACATCATCAGAGAAATGCAATTAAAACTACAATGAGGGCCAGGTGTGGTGGCTCATGCCTGTAATCCCAGCACTTTGGGAGGCCAAGGTGAGCAGATCCCTTGAGGTCAGGAGTTCAAGACCAAACTGGCTAACATGGTGAAACCCCATCTCTACTAAAAATACAAAAATTAGTTGGGTGTGCTGGAGCGTGCCTGTAATCCCAGCTACTCATGAGGCTGAGGCAGGAGAATCGCTTAAACCCAGGAGGCAGAGGCTGCAGTGAGTCGAGATTGCACCACTGCACTCCAGCCTGGGCAACAGAGCAAGATTCTGTCTCAAAAAAAAAAAAAAAAAAAAAATGAAAAAGTGCTGGGCACGGTATCTCACACCTGTAATCCCAGCATTTTGGGAGGCTGAGGCAGGCAGATCACAAGGTCAGGAGTTGGAGACCAGCCTGGCCAACATGGTGAAACCCTGTCTCTACTAAAAATATAAAAAATTAGCTGGGTGTGGTGGCGGGTGCCTGTAGTCCCAGCTACTTGGGAGGCTGAGACAGGAGAATTGCTTGAACCCAGGAGGTGGAGGTTGCCATGAGCCAAGATCATGCGACTGCACTCCAGTCCAGGTGACAGTGCAAGACTCTGTCTCAAAAAAAAAAAAAGAAAAGGTGCTCAGCATCACAGATCATCAGAGAAATGCAAATTAAAACTACAATGAGGGCAAGGTGTGGTGGCTCATGCCAGCAAAGTAATCCCAGCACTTTGGGAG
This sequence comes from Sapajus apella, assembly GCF_009761245.1. Classification (NCBI taxonomy): domain Eukaryota; kingdom Metazoa; phylum Chordata; class Mammalia; order Primates; family Cebidae; genus Sapajus; species Sapajus apella. The sequence goes on from NW_022436947.1 coordinate 12,316,483, forward strand.
GCCAAGGCAAGCAGATCACTTGAGGTCAGGAGTTAAAGACCAGCCTGGGCCGGGCGCGGTGGCTCAAGCCTGTAATCCCAGCACTTTGGGAGGCCGAGACAGGTGGATCACGAGGTCAAGAGATCGAGACCATCCTGGTCAACATGGTGAAACCCCGTCTCTACTGAAAATACAAAAAATTAGCTGGGCATGGTGGTGCGTGCCTGTAATCCCAGCTACTCAGGAGGCTGAGGCAGGAGAATTGCCTGAACCCAGGAGGCGGAGGTTGCAGTGAGCCGAGATTGCGCCATTGCACCCCAGCCTGGGAAAAATAAGAGAAACCCCTTCCCTAAAAAAAAAAAAAAAAAAAAAAAAGACCAGCCTGGCCAACATGGTGAAACCCCATCTCTACTAAACATATAAAAATTAGTTAGGTGTGGTGGCACATGCCTGTGATCCCAGCTACTTCGCAGGCTGAGGCAGGAGAATCTCTTGAACCCGGGAGGTAGAGGTTGCAGTGAGCTGAGATTGTGCCACTGCACCCTAGCCTGGGCAAGAGAGTGAGACTCCATCTCAAAAACATTAAAAAACTACAATGAGATATCTTGCCACAGTTGAAATGGCTTATATCCAAAAGCAGGCAATAACAAATGCTGGCAAGGATGTGGAGAAAAAGAAACCCTCATACACTATGAAGAGCAATTTAGAGGTTCCTCAAAAAATTAAAAATAGAACTACCATATAATTCAGCAGTCCCACTGCTGGGTATATATTCAAAAGAAAGGAAATCAGTATGTTGAAGAGATATCTGCACTCCTAAGTTTGTTGCAGCACTGTTCACAATAGCCAAGATTTGGAAGCAACCTAACTGTCCATCAAGAGACGAATAGATTTTTTTTAATGTGTTACATATAAACAATGGAGTACTATTCAGCCATAAAAAAGAATGAGATCCTGTCATCTGCAACAGCATGTATCAAAGCAGATATCCTTATGTTAAGTGAAATAAGCCAAGCACAGAAAGATAAACTTTGCATGTTGTCACTTATTTGTGGGGGTTAAAAATTAAAAGAATTGACCTCATGGAGATAGAGAGTAGAATGATGGTTACCAAAGACTGCTAAGGGTAGTGAGGAGGTTGGGGAGGAAGGAGGGATGGCTAACAGGTACAAAACAACAGAAAGAAGGAATAAGATGTAGTATTTAATAGCACAACAGGGTAACTATAATCAATAATAATTTAATTGTACATTTAAAAATTACTAAAAGAGCATAAGAGGATTGTAACACAATAAATGTTTGAGGTGACAGATACCCTCATTTATCTTGATGTAATTATTACACATTGTATGTCTTTATCAAAGTATTTCACAAACCCCATAAATATATGCACCTACTATGTACCTACAAAAATTTAAAATTTTAAATAAATAAAACATTTTAAAAAGTTTTCTCCTGTATGTATAAAATTTCCAGGCGGGTCTCAAAAATTTTAAACAGAATCTTCTCCTTTAAAAATTTATTCAGGGCCGGGCGCGGTGTCTCACGCCTGTAATCCCAGCACTTTGGGAGGCCGAGGCGGGTGGATCACGAGGTCAAGAGATCAAGACCATCCTGGTCAACACGGTGAAACTCCGTCTCTACTAAAAATACAAAAAATTAGCTGGGCATCGTGGTGCGTGCCTGTAATCCTAGCTACTCAGGAGGCTGAGGCAGGAGAACTGCCTGAACCCAGGAGGCGGAGGTTGCGGTGAGCCGAGATCGCGCCATTGCACTCCAGCCTGGGTAACATGAGTGAAACTCTGTCTCAAAAAAAAAAAAAAAAAATTTATTCAGGTGTTTTGAATTTAAGTTATCTAAACCGTGGATATATAATCAAACCACAACAGGTCAGATCCTACATGTGTGGGCAAGGAATCATCTTTCACATATACAAAGTTCTGTACTTCTATATCATGGGATTGGTGATAAGATGGAACAGGTACAACACCCTTCTGACAAGTTTTCCTTGTTATGGAAGTATTCCTAAAAGTTGGATCCTCCCACCTCAGCCTCCTGAATAGTTGGAACTTACAGATGTGCCACTATGCCTAGATAATTCTTTTTTTTGTAGAGACGGAGACTTGCTGTGGTGCCTAGGCTGCTCTCAAACTCTTGGCCTCAAGCGATCTTCCCACCTCAGTCCCCTAAGTCGCTGGGATTACAGGTATGAGCTACTGTGGCCGACAGTTTCTACATTTTTAAATGATTGAAAAATGTCCAGTCTGTCCCTGAATCCCTCCTGAAAAAGATAAAAAAATTTAAAAAAGAACAATATGTCACAGCACATGGAAACTGTTTATCAAATTCAAATTTTTGGTTTCCATTAAGTTTTTTTGGAACACATTCATGTATGTATTGCCTATGGCTACTTTTTTTTTGCTACAATACCAGGTTTGAGTAGTTACAACAAAAACCATATAGTCTTCAAAGCCTAAAATACCTACTATCTGACACTTTACAGAAAAAGCTTGCTTACCTTTGGACCAAGAAAAGTTTTATTTTATTGTATAATTCAAAAATGACCTTGATAATTACTTCCAAATAGGCACAAAGGTGAAACCAGCAGCAACTGGAAAATAATGACCTTAGTCAATTATAATTAACAAAGCTTAAAAGAGTTGAACATAATATATAAAATAGAAAATTCACTTGGTAGACTGACAAATAGCAAACAAACACTACAAATGTGCTGCTTTGGTTTGGTTCTTGTAAGGCCTTACATTGCTTCTTTTCCATTATCTGTCATGCAAACTTTAGTAAAAAACTCCAAAATCCTTCTGGGAATTTTAGGAAAAGCTACATAGAGGTATTTTAGTCACTACAACCCTACCTAGGTACCTTCCACAGCTGTTATATGTTTCAAGAAAACAAACAAAAAAACCCACCAGGTTCCCAATGAAATGTCAAGTGAATTGCGGCCAGTAGGTGGAGACAGTTTCTAATCAAAGCAGAGAAGCAAAATTTGATACCAGTTGCAACGGAAATTTGAACTACCTTCATATCCTACCTTGAAATATTTAGTTAACTAGATAGAACAAAGTGATTTTTTTCCTTCCCTAGTTCAATAATAAAACCAGGCTACCCTGTATTTCCTAAATCAGATTTCACTAAGGAATCAGAAATAGGCTGGTTGGTGAATACCCTATTCCCTATAGAATATGAACCTAATTTATATGATTAAATAAATCAAGTTTTTCCTCTCTTGCCTTTAGAACAGAAGTATTTTCTGTTCATTTTCTCTCAATGAGGTTAGCACCTTTCCTAACAAATTAAACCACAGGCCTTCTTGTCTACGGTTACCCTCTAGCTATCTGATTATATAAACTGGGAATGACTATTTCAGCAGTAACAATTTGTTTATCTAGAGACAGGATCTCACTCTGTCACCCAAGGTGGAGTGTAGGAGCAGGATCACAGCTCACTGTAGCCTCAAATTCCCCAGGTCGAGCAATCCTCCCACCTAAGACTCCTGAGTAACTGAGACTGTTAGTGGGTTAGTCCACCACCATATCAGGCTAATTTTTAATTTTTTTTAGAGACGGGCTCTCCCTATGTTGTCCAGGCTGGTCTCAAACTCCTGGGTTCAAAGGATCCTCCCATGCCTCAGCCTCCCGAAGGGCTAGGATTAGAAGTATGAGCCACTGCATCCAGCCAGATAATGATTTTGATTACAGCTCTAAATTACCTTATCAAACACCATATACTTTCACTCACAAAAAAAAAATCTTTCTCAAAAATTTTTCTCATTTTATAAACAAGAAAAAATTTCTTTTCTATACTACAAATGATAGGAACAGAATGGTGGTTCCAACTTTGGGATCCATAGTCCAGAGCTGCATGGCAATTTTTAGCAGTCTGTAGGAGGAAGGAGACTATTCAATTAGGCCTCAAGCAAAAGCATTCTACACTTCCTGTCTCACCTTGTGATATTTCTGCTCCCCAAGCACTCTGCTCTGGAGCGGTTCACTAGCTTTCCAAAGCTCCCTGCAGGAGCTTCTCCCTTGGGGCCTGTCTACCCTACGCTTCTTCAGTACCTTTAATTTCAGTAGTATGCACAATTCAGCCAAGTCCTAAGATGAAGTTTACTTCAAAGCAAAGCATACTAGAGTGCAAAGGACTCATAGACAACCACTGACATCATCACTAACCAGGGGACAGAGGCACTACAAAAAATTTCTAATTGGAATAAACAGTGATGTTTTCAGAAATTCCTTCTCTTTGGAGCAGCCACCTCTCTACCATCCTTTTACCTTTCACATCCCCAACCACCCTACTTAAAGTCACACATTGTGCCAATGTGCAATTTAGTTTAATTCTCCTTTATAAGGCTATTTTCAGAAACCATTTGAATATTATTTTAGACTACCTAGTATCAGAACATCCTGAAATTTTTATTTATTTTACCTTCCAGATTATGTGAAAAATAGGTGCAAGCATCCTAAACTTTCCATTTTAATGAACCCCAGGCATTTACTCTCTATCAACTGCGGGGACCATTCTAGGAAGCCAAAAATTTTAGTGTGTTTTTATTTTTTAGAGACAGGGTCTCATTCTGTCACCCAGGACAGAGTGCAGTGACATGATCATAGCTCACTGTAGCCTTGAACTCCTGGGCTGAAGGGATCCTCCTAACTCAGCCTCCCAAGTAGCTGGAAGTACAGGCATGTGTTACCATACCCAACTAATTTTGTAATATTTTTAGTAGAGATGGGGGTCTCAGTATATTGCCAAGGCTGGTCTCGAACCCCTCAACTCAAGTGATCCTCCCACTTCAGCCTCCCAAAGTGCTGGGATTATAGGTATAAGCCAGCATACTTGGCCCCAAAATATTTAAATCCAATGAAAGCCAACATAACACCAGAAAATAATTTTGTCTTTCTTCCCTTGATGTTTCTGATTTTTGGGGAAAGTACTTAATTGGAAGAAAGGTCTGTGGCTGATGGTATATTAAGGTGTACAGAGGTCCCTCACTAGCTCCCTTTATGGAACCTCTCTTCTACTCTTCCTATTATATTCTTACTTCCATCTAAATACGTTTTCTTCTAAATATAGTTATAAGAATTTTAAGTAACTATCATAGGGGTAATCCTAAATGAATCCTCCAAAATGAGACTCATCTAATCACATTTCTAAAGTCTCCAGTTAGTTGGAATAACACATACTGCGATGGGAATTGAAGCAGTGAAGCTGAGTGGCTGTCTAAAGTACTAAGATTCCAAGATCTAAAATCAGCTATATATTTATCCAAAATCTATTTAGCAAATAAAGGTAAGAGTATACACGAAGAGAGCCTTTAAAGAAACTCATCTATTTTTATCCTGACTTTGGCCAAATTACTTAAACCAGTGGCTTTAATTCTGCATATATAGAAACAACCCCCTAGCAAACCAGCAACTGTTGGAAGAATAAAGGATTAAGATCTTCCTAATTAGACACATTTGAGTTCCACCAGAGCATGCATCAACCCTCTGAGGATGCCTATAGTTACAGAAACTCAAATGTTTTAAGTAGTTTCTCGGGCCATTCACAGCCTTCACCTTAAGGCAATAATTAGGCATAATTTTACAATCATTTTTATTACATATTCATACTGTTACTGAACACCTACTATATGTTGATTGTTGACCTTCAGTTTTATTTTTTCTATATTATAAAGTACTTGAGTCGGCTCACTAACAAAGGTCTGGAGAAATGCCAAATAACGGCTAGATGGGGTCTCAGTTCTATAGTCTATACAATGGTCTCCTAATGCCTATTTTCTCAGCTTTCAGAGTCTAGGCTTCTCTTTAAGATTCTACAAACTTGCTGAAGACTATTCCCTGAACTTACATTGTTCCACTATTCTGTTCTCAATCTAGGGACACAGGCTGACTCATATGTAACATTTTTAAAGTTCCTGCTCAGCAATGCGCATCTTTCATAAAACCTTAATCATAGAGAATTTAGTTAAATCCTTTAAAACCAGATTGCTCTGGCTTCACAGAACCAGTCTGGCTGCTCAGCTTCAATTCCCCGGAGAGAAGAGAGAAGCTCTACTCTATTATGAAACCAGCTTGCCTAATCGAATTCCCTTTCAGAGAAAGAGGTCAAGGAGAATAACTGCTGTGCCATTTTTCAATTCTTCCTTCCAAGAAATGACTGTGATTGATAGATGCTATTTCTTTGAGTTCCTATGGCCTACTGCCAAGATCAACTGATTGTTTCTTGGTTAAAAGAATGGTACCAATCCATCAAGCCACATGACTCTCCATAACCATAATACTTAATACGTTACATTGGTAAAATTTTATCATTTTCGAAGCTAACAAACACACACTCAACACACCCCATTGGGAAGGTAGAATAGATATTATTAATATCTTCATTTTATAGACTAGAAAACTAGAACAAAGGCAATGTATGGCTTATCCAGAGTACACATGTCAATAGTGGATCTAAATTCTAATTTATGAAGTTATATCTTATAGTCCCAGGATTTTCTATACATCACATATCTTTGCAATCTTCTTAGTATGTCTACTAATCTCAATATCTGCCCCATCTTATTAAAATATTTGCTAATAGAAGATAACCTGTTCATATGAACAGCTATAGTGTTGTATGGATATAGATTCGCATGGTGGAGTAGAAAGAAGGATGTTTAGAAGCCGGGACGGGTTCAGATTACACTCTTGCCACTTAAGGTGTGTAACTTATGGTAAATTGTTAACTGGCTTTAATTGCTTTATCAGAAAAATTGATATACCATCTACCTCACGGAATTCTAAGAATTAAATGAGTTAACACATCAAGTTCCTAATACCAAAAGGCATGTAAGTGTTAATTTCCTTCCCTGAAATAGTCCTTGAACAGACCAACAATCTCTAGAGAGTCTAACCCTTCTGATTTCAATGACCCTTAAAAATTAAGGGATAAGAATCAGGGAAACTGAAGCACTAATACTTTCCTGGCACTTCCCTCAGACATGTGGGATTTTTTGGCATCAGTCTAAAGAGGGCTTTTAGAGATGCAGTCAAAACCAATTAAGAAAAAAAATAGGAAAAGGCAAATGTGTCCAAATAAATAACATTCATCATGGGTACACAGAGTAATTGTTCTACCAACTAAACATATATTTAAATGCCAGCTACAATACACTATTCAATCTCCCAATAAAGAAGAGAAGAATGTTTCTTTTCCTACGAAATAACCAGTTAGAGCCAAAGTGAAATAATATAAACATTAATCTAAATAATCTTTCTCCATTACTACCAAATAAGATAAAGCACTTTTCACAACCAATAAGTAAAAAAATCATGTTAACTGTGAATTAACTTCCTAAAAGTTAATTAACAATCCCTAAATTAGTTTAGAACAAATCACATGGCAGTCTTAATCTCAGTACTCTATACAAATTCATACTAAGCCACCTCTCTCCTGGAATTATACTATATTTCAAAAGACAGTTAAGAGATCACTGCTGTAAATATTTTAACAATTTGAACTTGTTAGATCCTTGACCTATAAGAACTTAAATTAATTGTTGCAATTTTTATCATTTTTGTTTGAAGAAAATTTATGTGTGTATAGGTTTCCTCAAATAAGTTTTGGGGTTTTGTGAGGGGGTTGTTTTTTGAGACAAGGGCTCACTCTGTTGCCCAGGCTGGATTCAAACAGTCTCCCACCTCCCTAGGAACTAGGACTATAGGCATGTGCCACCATGCCCAGCTAATATTTTTGTTATTTTTTGTAGAGACGGGGTTTGACCATGTTGGCCAGGCTGGTCTCAAACTCTTGGGCTCAAGTGATCCACTGGTCTTGGCTTCCTGTGTCCAGCCAGTTTTAATCTGTCATAATCAATCTATGGCTTCTACTAGAACATGTTCAAGGCCAGACTCTGGTTATTAGTTGAAGGGGTATACATATATTTGCATATAACTTTTATGTGCTTTAAGAGTATTTTTAACCTCTTAGTCTTGGAAAACCAGCAAAATATAACTTACTACAGTAAATTTAGCATTTATTTCTTAGTTTCCTCTTTTAAAAATTCCTCTTCTGCAACCATTACAAATGAGTTGCCCAATGCTATACTTTGGAAGATACCCGAAAAAAAAAAAAAAAACCCACCAAAAACTCTATGTCTTCCCTGATCTACTTGAGAAAGCCAGGCACAGTGGCAAGTGCCTATAATCATAGCTACTCAAGAGGCAGAGGTGGGAGTAGTGCTTCAGCCTGGTAGTTTGAGACTAGCCGGGGCAACACAATGAGACTCCATCTCTAATAAGTAAATAAGTAATTTTATTTATTTATTTTTTTTTTTTGAGACGGAGTTTCGCTCTTGTTACCCAGGCTGGAGTGCAATGGCTCGATCTCGGCTCACCGCAACCTCCGCCTCCTGGGTTCAGGCAATTCTCCTGCCTCAGCCTCCTGAGTAGCTGGGACTACAGGCACGCGCCACCATGCCCAGCTAATTTTTTTGTAGTTTTAGTAGAGACAGGGTTTCACCATGTTGACCAGGATGGTCTCGATCTCTTGACCTCGTGATCCACCCGCCTCGGCCTCCCAAAGTGCTAGGATTACAGGCTTGAGCCACCGCGCCCGGCCTTTAATAAGTAATTTTAAAAGTGGATAAGCAATATGCCTTTATTTTTTATTCCTCTTACTTTCATTCCCAAAGCAATATGCTTTTAGGACTAATGTTTCTCAACCTAGAAGTTGTAAAACTGTGTCCCAAATAATTTATTCCTAATAATATTTAAGCTCCTTTCTAATGAATAAGTTAAAGTAAATTCAAAGTTTTCCCTATTAACATAATTTTCTTTCTTTTCTTTTTTGTTTGTTTGAGAGACAGAGTGTCACTCTGTTGACCAGGATGGAGTGCAGTGGCACGATCTTGAGTCATTGCGACCTCCGCCTCTCAGGTTCCAGCAATTCTTCTGCCTCAGCCTCCAAAGTAGCTGGGATTACAGGCATATGCCACCAAGCCCAGTTAATTTTTGTATTTTTAGTAGAGATGGGGTTTCACCATGTTGGCCTGGCTGGTCTTGCTCCTGACCTCAGGTGATCTGCCTGCCTCAGCCTCCCAAAGTGCTGGGATTACAGGTGTGAGCCACCGCACCTGGCCTTAACATCATTTTCATTCTTGTGTTACATTTAACTTTACTGAGCGGGAGAGAAAGGAATGATATATAGCCCTAGTCAGCAAGGAATTTTGAACAACTAGTGGGCTCTATTACATATGCTATACTCATAGCTGTGTGACAATTGCTGATTATTATAGTGTTTGTGACTTATTTTATCTTTATCCATGCATAAATTCATGATAATGAAGCAAAGACAGATGAAGAAACTAGGATGGCTGCCTCTTTAGGACTCATGTATGAGAATGTTACGAACCTGTTCATAACCACACAAGACAAGTTATAACTATCTAATCAAAGGGAACGTGATGGTAAGCAAATTATGTTACAAGCAGTAGTCCTTAAAAATGTTCAACATTTGCAAATTTTATGAATTCTATTCTTTTTTTTTTTTTTACAGTAAGACCAGGATAAAAGGAACTTAACTCTTCAATACTTCGTAATTGTTTGTCTTAATATCACCCATGAAATGATGGCCTGGGAAAAATTAAAAGTAATTTTTTTGAGGAAAAAAGTTTCATTTAAAAAAACTTAGCCACATTTGTCATTATAAAATGACAGATTTTGTGACAATAAATTTTATTATTCACATGACTATAAAACCCTTTTATGAAATACCACCCCATCCTGCAAAAGAAAAGAAAAGGTCTCAGGTAAAGTCACTAAAAGTAATTTAGCAGCAAAGGCTCTGGAAATAAAGCTTCAAATGCTTTATTTGAATCCTAGTGCTAATATTCACTAGTTGTAAGACAGTAAGTTACTTAATGTTTGTGCTCTAATTACTTCATCTATAAAAAAGGAATGATGATAATAATCCTACCAACTTTATAGGGTTGTGGTAAGAATAAATGATATGTATAATCCATGTAAAAATGTTCCGAACAGTGCCTCATACACTGTGGGTACTCAGTTTTGTTTTACTTCCCTGTAAAATTTTTGGGAGGTTTGTAGAATAAATGGATAAACATGTTCCTGGGCATGTCCACGCTGGACATTGTTCCTGGGGAACATGTCTGTCATAAACATGAACATTCTTTGCCATTTATATTAAACGAGAAAAGAGCCTGAGGGGAGGAAAGGAGGCTTTAAAAATGTTACTTATCTTACAGCAAGAGAAGTAAAGACAAGAACTTTGACTTACTTCTTTGGACAAAAATATATTAAAAGATCCACTGGAAACAATGCCATGTCTGTTAACAAATGGCAATTAAACAACACTCACTTTTTAAAAAACACTTTTTTCTTTCACATGCACCCATATTATTTATTTTTCACTGATATATTGGCTTTTCTTCAGATCACACAGGAAAGCCACGCTGGACATTGTTCCTCTGTCATGCGTCCAGAATGAACTCATATTTTTAAATGCTGCTCAGAATATCAACTCATTCATTCGACATTTATTGAAAGCCATGCACTGGGCACCAGGGACAGAAAGGTGTCTAAGATACATTCTCATCATCAAGCTTAGTTTATTAGAAGAAATATACATGTCCTCTCATGCGGTGGCTCATGCCTGTAATCCCAGCACTTTGGGAGGCCGAGGCAGGAAGATCACCCAAGGTCGGGAGTTCGAAACCAGCCTGACCAATATGAAGAAACCCCATCTCTGCTAAAGATACAAAATTAGCTGGGTGTGGTGGCGCATGCTTGTAATCCCAGCTATGGAAGGCTGAGGCAAGAGAATTGCTTGAACCTGGGAGGTGGAGGTTGCAGTGAGCCGAGATCGTGCCATTGCACTCTAGCCTGGGCAACAAGAGCAAAACTCTGTCTCAAAAAAAAAAAAGGAAAAGAAAAGAAAAGAAATATACATATGTAAAATCACTAGAAAATGACTAAAATGCAATGAATTGAAACATATTCAAGACTGTTTAAATCCAAGAGTTTATGATACCAAAAAAACCACCAAAACCAATGCCTAATTGGAGAATGCTAGTGAGCCAATACAATATTCTGAAAATTGGTAAATACGGGGAAAGAACAAAGCATTCATCTTGACTTTCCCATATGTATTATACCACTGGGTAAATCAAAGATTAGAAAGGGGAAGTTTCTCTTTATAGAAGTATCCCAGCTAATAAATGAAGAAAGAATAATAGAATTGGATTATCATCATTGCATAGCTCTTAATGATTTAATGGATCTAAGTAAAAATCATCAATAGCTACTAACATCACATAAAAAGAGACAGGTTGGGTGAGGTGGCTCATGCCAGCAATCTCAACACTCTGAGAGGCCAAGGCAAGAGGATTGCTTGAGCCCAGGAGTTCAAGACAACCCTAGGCAACATAGTGGGACCGTCAGCTCTACAAAAAATTTTTTTTAATTAGCTAGGCCTGGTGGCACAAGCCTGTGCTCCTAGCTACTAGGGAGGCTGAGGAGGGAGGATCACTTGAGCCCAGGAGGTTGGGGCTGCAGTGAGCCATAATTGTGCCACTGCACTCCAACCTGGGCAACAGAGCAAGACCCTGCCTCAAAAAAAGTAAAATAAAAATAAAAATAGGCCGGGCATGGTGGCTTATGCCTGTAATCCCAGCATTTTGGGAGGCCAAGGCTAGCAGATGGCTCTAGCCCAGGAGTTCAAGACCAGTCTGGGCAACATGGCAAAACTCTATCCCTACAAAATAAACAAACAACAACAAACAAAAAATTAGCCAGGTGCAGTGGTGCAAGCTTGCAGTCCCAGCTACTCAGAAAGCTGAGGTGGGAAGATCAATTGTGCCCAGGAGGTTGAGGCTGCTGTGAGCTGTGATCATGTTACTGCAATCCAACCTGGGTGACAAAACAAGACCCTGTCTCAAAAATAATAATAAATAAAACTTAAAAAAAAAAAAAAGACAAGCAGACATTTATGTACCTCCTGATGGAAGTGCTTAACACCACTCATGAAGAAATCTGAACACTCTTCTAAATGTAAGTACCTCCGGCCACAGTGGCTCATGTCTGTAATCCCAGCACTTTGGGAGGCTGAGGTGGGCGGATCACTTGAAGTCAGGAATTTGAGACCAGCCTGGCAATATGGTAAAACCCTGCTTCTACAAAAATTAGCCTGATGCAGAGGCAGATGCCTGTAATCCCAGCTACTCAGGAGGCTCAGGAGGAGAATTTCTTGAACCCAGAAGGCAGAGGTCGCAGTGAGCCGAGATCATGCCACTGCATCCCAGCCTGAGCCACAGCGAGTCTCAAAAAAATAAAATAAATATAAGTACCAATTTAGAGTTGCAGAAGACAAAGGAACATGTTAAAGACACTATAGAGATGTAATCAGCAAAACTCAGACTCAGAGAAATTCTGTAAACCAAATGACTTCATTTCTACAACAAAAATCTGCAAAACAAAAAGCAGGGGAGAAGACAGGACCAATGTTACGGGACAAATCAACAAACTGCATTATATGATATTTATTTGCATCCTGATTTAAACATACTGAAAAAATATACATTTGTGAATATTCCCAATGAGGGAAATGTGAACACTGGGTTTTTTATGCTATTAAAGAACTATTGTTAACTTTTTAGTGTGATAATGGAATTGAGGTTATTTATTTAAAGTCTTTATCATTAGAGATATACTGATATGTTTGCAGATAAACTTCTTCGATTTGTATCCAATAATTCGGGGAGTGAGTGGAATGGATAGGGCTATACATGAAACAAGTGGCCACAAATTCACAATTGTTGAAGGTGGGTAATGGAGTACATGATTGACATTTTCTATTATAAAAAGCATTAAAAAGACACAGTAAACATTAAAATGACATGGGGTGGGGAGAAGGAGCTCTACATAAAGAACTTAGCCTGCGTATCATACGTACTAGTTATAATCCCTAAAAAGCTTAAGGGTTGGATTAGATGACCTCTTAGCATCTGACTTTCAAATCCAGTAGTCTAAAATTCAATGACTAGATTGTCTTTAAAGGTCACCTCTAAAATTTTTTGATTCTTCTTTCCCAGAGAGCTGCCCTAACTTTCCTCTCCCACTGGTTAGCAACAGCCTACAAAAACACTGAACAACAATTACTTTTAAAAAGCACATAAACTGGGACTTACTCCCAGTTCAGTGCTTGGAGTTTTCAGCTATACCACCCACTTCAATTCTGGAGTCTGGATGTTGGATGTTATACTGCTTAATTAGCTTAAACAACCAGTACTGATTAAACACATGGAAAAATATGCTGTAGTCCTGATGGTGATAACTCTTGAGTTTCTCTTTTCTCACACATAAACAGTTTGGGAACAGTGGTCTCAAAATGTGGTCCAGAAACCACTGGAGGTCTCCCTGGAGCAGGTGCTTAAGGTTAAAAGTATTTTCATGATAACATTAAGATGATATTTATTCTTTTTACTCTCATTATAAGTGTACAGTGGCATTTTCCAGAGGATACAAGATGTGTGGCAATGCACCAGGTAAGGCAAAAGCAGATAAAAGAATCCAACTGTTTTTTATGAATTTGGCCCTCAAAGAGATTTGCAGAAATATAAAACAATACTTTTCTTCCCATTAAATGTTTTAGAAAATCTAGTTATTTTTAATGAAAATGTTATTTATGTTAACATATAGTGGGCTTTTCAATTTATTAATATTTAAATATTTTTAAATGTCTCCATTTTAAATAAATAACACACAGTGGGTTTATAGTTATTTTAAATCAATCAATCAGTCAATCATTTTTAAATTATCAGGTTTAATTCCTAACATGGTAAATATTGAGATAGATATAACCCACAGAGACAAAAACTTTTTGGGATCCTTAATTTTTAAGAATGTAAAGGAGCCATATGTGGTAGCTCACCTCTGCAATCCCAGCACTCTGGGAGGCCAAGGTGGGCAGATCATTTAAGGTGAGGAGTTTGAGACCAGCCTGGCCAACATGGTGAAACCCATCTCTACTAAAAATACAAACAATTAGCCAGGCATGGTGGAGTGCACCTGTGGTCTCAGCTACTCGGGAGGCTAAGGCAAGAGAATCACTTGGGCCTAGGAGGTGGAGGTTGTAGTGAGCTGAGAGCATGCCACTGCACTGCAGCCTGGGTGATGAAAGTGAAACCCTGTCTCAAAAAAAAAAAAAAAAAAAGAAAAGAACACACACACACACACACTTCCTCTCATATTTATATTTGTCTTTGAAAGCCAGGTAAAGGAAAAAAAGGAAAAGGCCAGGGCAAGTCTCATGGGGAGAAGCTTGAATCTGGGGGGGGCACCATCACACACACACACACACACACACACACACACACACACACACACAGAGAGAGAGAGAGAGAGAGAGAGAGAGAGAGAGAGAGAGTGGAAAAGGCCCTGAGACCAAAAAGTTTGAGAACTACTGCTCTAAAACACCTATAAGTCTAATTAATGCTCACATTACCATTTCATTTTGTACTGTATAGCCTCAATTCTTTTATTTTCACCCTCCAAGAAAGGACACTGTGACCTAAAACGAGTTGGTCTGATATAACTAAAATTTCTTTTTGGTGGGGTTAGCGGGTAGGGAGGTAGTCCTGGTTTAAAGAAAACAGAGGATTAAGGCCAGAAGTGGTGGTTCATGCCCCTAATCCCAGCACTTTGGGAGACCAAGGTGGGCAGATTACTTGAGCACAGAAGTTTGAGACCAGCTTGGTGCACAAAGTGAGACCCTTGTCTCTATACAAAATACAAAAATTAGCTGGGTGTAGTAGTATACACCTGTAGTTCCACCTACTCAAGAGGCCGAGGTGGGAGGATCGCTTGAGCCTGGGAGGTAGAGGTTGCAGTGAGCCGAGATCGTGCCACTGCACTCTAGCCCGGGTAACAGAGCCAGACCCTATTTCAAAAAGAAAGAAGAAAAAGAAGAGAAGAGGAGACACAAAAAAGAAAAGAAAAGAAAAGAAAAGAAAAAAGAAAAGAAAGGGAGGGGAAGTGGGGGGGGAGGAAGAAGGAAGGAAGAGAGAAAGAAAGACAAAAAAAGAAAGGATCTAAAAAGGACATGAAGAACTTTAATCACACGGATTCTACAAGATCAGGAAGAACATTTCCCTCTGGGGGAAAATCGGCAGTAAGTCCAACCTAAGTTCTTTTTTAAAAATATACCTTTTTCTTTTCCAACTTGCCAAAACTGAAATTTAGACTCCTCGATCCTGGTTCCCTGATACCATGGGAAGACTGGCAAAGCAATCCTTCCTGGTCTGGGTAGGAGAAGCTGGTCATCTCAGGACACAAAGAGCTGTTCATTTCCTTGCCTGGTAGATTCTCCATCAGGAATATCTATGCTCTGATCCCTGCCCAATTCTTCTAACAAAAACTTGAAGTTTAATTCAGTTCAACAAACTTGAGTGAACCCTTGCAAGAATGATTCCAGGAGGCCTCAAATAAGAGAGAAAGAAAAAAATGCAGCCCTAACCATAGCTGATACTAACTGTAAATACATCCATACATTCACACATCAGGGAGGTTACATACATAAATACACGAGGGAGATCACAGACGGGAGAGAAAGCAAAGGCTTGTAGCCCACAGCGTTTAGCATATGTAATATTTACATATGCTAACAGCTAGAACTGGCTGTCCCAGCCGTATTAACCCCCGGGCAGCACTGGACTCTTCTGTACCATGTCTTCAAATTTTTTATACTCCAAGATATTTTAACTAGATTTCACCTTTACAAAAATATCGTAGCAGAAAATAGAAATTTGCTTACCTTCCTAGGGCTATAATTCTATAAATTAGTACAATCAAACCTGGATTATTTTAGTTTGCCAAAAATATAGCTCTAGAAGCTAAGGATTTCATTTTCTATTTCTTAATACATTTTTCTAGTTTGAAAAGAAAATTTTTTTAATTTTTTCATTGCCACTCCTTTTCAATTAATCAACAATTGCATACTGAACACAGAGAAGAACGAGAAAGCAAGAGTGAAAGTCACAAGCTAGAATTCTCCAAGGGATCCCCACCTTCATAGTCCCACATGTGAGAAATCACATTGTCTCAGGATGGCCCCCCAAACAACAATTCCAAACTTTTTCCATCCCACCTACAGGTAAAATTTTCCTGTTCCTCACTCTTGTCCTTCCTCCCTGAGAAGACTAACAAATCACTTCATCTTAACTATAGAATCACTTTCTGCTCGTAATTAACCCCAACCTCATACCTTTCTTTCCATTATTACTTCCACTAACAGAATTCAGTCCTTATCACTTCCCTTTATTTATTCAGCTAGGACACAGTCTTCCTCCCCCAGGAAATCCTGGAAATCAATTATTTATAATAAAATAGTATTCACATTATTCATTAACCAGGCAAAAGGACAGCACTTTCTTTTAAAAAATAACTCCATTGTAGAAAGGTTTAAAGCTATTACAATTTTTTGAATAGCTGGATCTTGATTTTATTTTTTAAAGCTTCAGGATGTAAAAAGTTTCTTTATTCTATTCCTGGGGGGTTTCTTCCCTAAGGTCACAAGATCAAATCAAACAAGATAGGTAGCCTGGTTTTAAATTTTTAAAATGACCACCTGATGCTATTTGGAAGCTAATATGAAAAAAGATAGTGATGCTGAGTTCAGACCTCAGGGCCTGCAGTACAAGAGGTACTATATTGTGTTATTCACACAATCATAGAACATATTAAGCCTCTTTTTTTATAGATAAAAATCAAAGCACAAGCAATTACCAAAAAACTCTTAAAATATAAAACTTTAGTATCTCAAAATGATGGAAGAGAAGAAGGTGAAACTTAATTTTAAAGTCTAGAAAATTTCTATCAGTCCCTCACCTTTGGCAAATATATTCATTTAGTGTATATGTTTATCCTGAAACATTCCAAGCACATAAAAATGTATTTAAAATAATAGACTTCCATTTCTAGCCAATATGGAATAAAAAGTATAAGATTTACCTACCTGCTTCAAACAAACAAACCAAAAAAGCAGAGAAAATACATGAAACGATGGTTTCAAAGACACTGCACATTAGGCAATGAAGAACAGCGATCCCTGAGAGACAGAAAACAAGTGAAGTAAGTCTGTGAATGCCTCTGCTTACTACCTTGAGAAGATTTCCAAGGTGCAATTTAGGAAGGAGGAACCCAAGTAGAGCCCTGGGGCTATCTTAGAAGAGATGGAGTTGAGAGTCTGGGAAAGCCAAGGCAGAAAGAGTATGCAGGATCGAGTGCTGGAAAAGGGGCTGCATGGTAGGAGCACCTGGAGCTCTGCAGTGGCCTCCTCTTAAGTACCCAGTGGGGTACTGACCAGTGAGTGCATGTAGGAACTACTCAGAGAACTAGAGGGAACACTAACCGGCACTCAAACAAAACAATGCCTGTTCCCACCAGCCAAAATGGAAAACTCCATAATTAACAAGCCACAAGGTAGAGTATTCCAAAAGGTCTTCAGGAATAACTACCCTAGATGGAAAACTGCTCTGGCCCCACAAATCTTTCTTTCTTTCCCCTGCTTCTTTCTAT
Source organism: Sapajus apella (assembly GCF_009761245.1). Taxonomy (NCBI): domain Eukaryota; kingdom Metazoa; phylum Chordata; class Mammalia; order Primates; family Cebidae; genus Sapajus; species Sapajus apella. The sequence goes on from NW_022436947.1 coordinate 12,334,059, forward strand.
TTTTTGAAACAAATCTTAAGGAAAGGATTCAACTGTATTAATAAATTAACTGTGACACAGAACAAATAGAAAAAAAAAATCCAGTACCTAAAAAGGTAAAATTCACAATGTTTAGAATTCATGCAAGTTTATCAAACATGCAAAGAAGAAAACATTACCCATAAAGAAGAGAAAAATCAAATCAACTGAAGCTAACAAAATTGACATATATGTTAGAATTAGCAGACAGGAGCATTAAAAAAGTTATTCCATATTCAAAAAGCTAAATAAAAACATGGGAGAAAGAAAATAAGGACTAAATCCAACATCTACAGATAAAAAGAATAATGTCTAATATGAAAAAATACATTGGGTAAGATTGATGGCAGATCAGACAAAACTTAAGAGATGAGTGAACTTGAAGACACATAATAAAAACTATGCAGAATAAACCAGAGGGGGCCGGGTGCGGTGGCTCACGCGTGTAATCCCAACACTTTGGGAGGCCAAGGCACATGGATCACGAGGGAGGTCAAGAGATCAAGACCATCCTGGCCAACATGGTGAAATCTCATCACAAACATTAGCTGGGCATGGTGGTGAGCACCTGTAGTCCCAGCTACTCCAGAGGCTGAGGCAGGAGAATTGCTTGAGCCTGGGAGGTGGAGGTTGCAGTAAGCTGAGATCATGCCACTGTACTCCAGCCTGGCACCTGGCGACAAAGTGAGACTCTGCCTCAAAAAAAAAAAAAAAGAATAAACCAGAGTGGAAAAAGAATAAAAAGACCATGAGTGAATTCTGGGAACACTTGAAGCAGTTTAATATACATGTAACTAGAGTTCCCAGAAGGAAAGAGAGGAAAGAAAGAGGTATTTAAAAAAATAGTGGTCAAAATTTTCCAAATTTGATATTGACAACTCATAGATCTAAGATGCTCAATGAACCATAAGAACAAAAAATACAAGAAAAATGCACCAATAATAGAAAAATATTTTTTTCAAGTGCATATAAAAAATTTATCAAGATAAGCCATATTTGAGGTCATAAATCAATCCTCAATAAATGTAAAAGAATTCAAGTCATACAAAGTATGTTCTCCAACCATAATGGAATTACATTAGGAATCAACAAAGAAAAATATCTGCATAATGCCCAAATATTAGGAAGTAAAACAATACACACCTACGTAACTGATGGGTCAAAGAATAAATCAAAGGGGAAATTAGGAAGTGAATTGAACTGAATGAAAACAAAAATATATCAAAATGTTTGGAAGGCTGTTAAAGCAGAACTAAAGGAAATTTATAACACAAAGCACTCCTATTAATAAAAGAAGGTCTCAAATAAAACACTTCAGCTTCCATTTCAAGAATTGAGAAACATGGTGGTAGCTCACACCTATAATCCCAGCACTTTGGGAGGCCAAGGCAGGTGAATCACTTGAGTACAGGATTTCGAAACCAGCCTGGGCAACATGGCAAAACCCCATCTCTACAAAAAATGCAATAATTAGCCAAGGATAGCGGTGCCAGGCATGTAGTCCCAGCTACTTGAGAGACTGAGGCAGAAGGATCGTTTGAGTCCAGGATGCAGAGTTTGCAGTGAGCCAAGATCATACCACTGCACTGTAGCCTGGGCAACAGAGTGAGACCCTGTCTCAAGAAAAAAAAAAAAAATCTAGAAACAGAAGAACTAATAAAACACAAAGTAAGCAGAAGAAAGAAAATAAAGATCAGATGAAAATCTATACCAGCTCTTCTAAAACGCTGAAAAGAAGAAATATTTCCCAACCATTTTATGATGTCAGCATTATACTAATACCAAAGACCTAAAAAAACTGCATACTAATAACTCCCATGAACATAAAATCTTTTAAAAATTTTAGCAAACCAAATCCAGCAATATATAAAAAGAATACATCACAATCAGGTGAAATTTATCCTAAGAATGTAAGGTGAGTTTAACATTTTTTAAATGAATCAATGTAACTCACCATGTTAACAAATTTTAAAAGATCATGTGATCATATCTATAGATATGGAAAAAGTCTTAGACAAAATCCACCAGACATTCCTGATAAAAACTGTCAGAAAACTAGCAATACAAGGAAACTTTCTCAACTTGATAAAGGGGATCTAAAAAAAACCCAACAGCTAATATCATACTTAATGGTTTCTATTCTTACCATATCTATTCAACATTATATGGGATGTCCTGAAAAGTACAATAAAATAAGAACTTAAAAAGTATCTAGACTAGAAAGCGAGTCATAAAACTGTCTTTACTCACAGATGACATGACTATCTCAGTTGAAAATCTAATGGAATCTACAAAAAAGCTACTAGAACTAAAACAAAAATTTAGCAAATTTAGGACAAGGCATGGTGGCTCACACTTGTAATCCCAACATTTTGGGAGGCTGAGGTGGGTGGATTGCTTCAGGTCAGGAGTTTGAGATCAGCCTGGCTAACGTGGTGAAACCTCGTCTCTATTAAAATACAAAAATTATCTGGGCATGGCGGTGGGTGCCTGTAATCCTAGCTACTAGGGAGACTGAGGTAGGAGAACTGCTTGAACCAAAGAGGCAGAGGTTGCAGTGAGCTGGGATCATGCCACTGTACTCCAGCCTGGGCAACAGAGCAAGACTTCGTCTCAAAAAAATAAAAAAATAAAAAATAATTTAGCAACTTTAAAGACTATAAGATCAGTTTATAAAAGTCAATTGATATTTCTGTATAATAGCAAAGAGCAATCATATTGTCAGAAGCATTAGAACCAAAGTGACTCCATCTTAAATACAGGCTGAGTAAAATGAGGCCGAGACCTGCTAGGCTGCATTCCCAGGAAGCTAGGCATTCTTAGTCACAGGATGAGATAGGAGGTTGGCACAAGAACAGGTAACAAAGACACCACTGATAAAGCAGGATATAGTAAAGAAGCTGGCCAAAACCAAGAAGTGCCTCTGGTTGTCCTCACTGCTCTTCTATGCCAATGATAATGCATTAGTATGCTAAAAGATACTCCCACCAGTGCCATGACAGTTTACAAATACTATGGCAACATCAGAAGTTACCCTAAAAGGAAGGGGAGCCCTGAGTTGTGGGAAATGCCTGCCCCTTTCCTGAAAAACTCATGAATGAATAATCTACCCCCTGTTGAGCATATGATCAAGAAATAAGCACAAAAATAGCCAATCAGCAGCCCATGGGGCTGCTCTGTCTATGAAGTAGCCATTCTTTTATGCCTTTACTTTCTTAAACTTGCATTCACTTTACTCTGCAGACTCACCACAAATTCTTTCTTATATGAGATCCAAGAATCCTCCCTTAGGGTCTAGATCAGGATCCCTTTCCAGTAATAATATTGAAATTTTAAAATACCACTTATAATAACAAAAACATGAAATATCTATGCACTGGACAAAAGATGTGCAAGACCTATTGAAAACTACCAAACACTGGCTGGGCACGGTGGGTCACACCTGTAATTCCAGCATTTTGGGAGGCCGGGGTGGGAGAATCACCTGAGGTCGGGAGTGTAAGACCAGCCAGGCCAACATGGCGAACCCCATCTCTACTAATCCCAGCTATCTGGGAGGCTAAGGAAGGAAAAAAAAACTATCAAACATTTCTGAGAGAAATAAAAGACATCCACAATTATGTATAGATATGCTATTCATGGCCAAAAGATTCAATATTGTTAAGCTATCGATTCTCTCCAAATGCAGATTCAATACAATTCCAATAAAAATCCCAGACACTTTGTTGTAGAATCTGACAAACTAATTCTAAAATTCATACGGAAATGTAAAGATGCAGAAAAGTCAAAAGAACTTTGAAAAACAAAGCTGGAGTACTACCTCTATCAGTTTTTATAGTTTTTTATAAAAACTACAGCTATCAAAATAATATGGTAGTTGTGTCAAGTTAGACAAACAGATCAATGGAAGAGAAGAAAGTTCAGAAATAGACCCACACATATGTAGACAACTAATTTTCAACAAAGGTGCAGGAGTAATTCAGTGGAGAAAAGACCGTCTTATCAACAAATGATGCTGCAACAATCAGATATTCCTACGCAAGAAAAAGAGCTTCAATGCAAACCTTGTACCATATACAAAAATTAACTCAAAATGGGCCACCGGCACAAAATGTAAAACCAAAATTATAAAGCTTCTAGAAGAAAACATTAAGAGAAAACCCTTCTAATCTCGGATTGGACAAAGATTTCTTAGATAGGACACCAAAACTATAAGCCATAAGAGAGCAAATTGATAAACTGGGCTTCATCAAAATACAAAGCTTTTGCTCTTCAAAAGGTATTGTGAAGAGAATAAAAAATAAGCCACAGATTGGGAGGAAATATTTGTAAATTATCTATCTGATAAAGAACTTATATCTAGAATATATGAAAAACTCTCAAAACTTGATAATTAGAAAATAAACAACCCAATGAATTAAAAACGGTCAAAAGAGGCTGGATGTGGTGACTCACATCTGTAATCCCAACACCCTGGGAGACTGATGTAGGAGGATCATTTGAGCCCAGGAGTTCGAGACCAGCCTGGGCAACACAGGAAGATCCCATCTCTAAAAAAAAAAAAAAAATAGTCAAAATATTTAAATAGACATTTTACCACAAGAGACATACAAATGACCAAAAGTACATAAAAAGATTCTCAACATTAGTAACTAAAGTAGATTAAAACCACAATGAAATACTATTTTTGCTAATCAGAATGGCTAAAAATAAAAACTAACCATACCAAATGTTGATGAGGATGTGGAGGAATTCAAACCTGGTGGGAATGTAAAATGACAAAACCTCTTTGCAAAACAATTTGGCAGTTTCTTAAAAGTTAAACCATATACTTATATGATCCAACCATTACACTTCCAGATATTTAACAATGAGGAAAAAAAAGGTATCTCTATTATCTCCAAAAAAAAAAAAAAAAAAAAAAGAGAGAAAGAGAGAGAGACTTTAGGGGTAATACATATGTTCTTTATCTTCACTGTAGTAATAGCCGCATGGTTTTAGCCATATATCAAAATGTTCCAAATTGCAACTTTTAAATATGTGCAGTTTTTTGTATGTCAATTATACCTCTATAAAACTATTATAAAAATTGCATCTGTGCCTCTTTTCAATTAGGTAGAATTTTACTTATTAATTCAAAATATTTAATGATTATAGGTCTCTTCGGGTTTGTATTCCTCCTTGCATCAATTTTGGTAAACTATATACATTTTTCACAATGTTATTCTTTTTATCTAAGTTTTACAATTTAGCACCATAGATTTGTTAACGTTTGTTATTTCATAAGCTATGTTGTATTTGTAGATATGCCTTCTTGTTCAATCTTAGTATGCATATATTCACTCTCTGTCTTCCTGATTAATCTTTGCAGGGCTTTGTCTTATTTTAATCGTGTTTTCAGAAAACCAACTTTTGTTGTTGTTAATTCTTTTACATCTTTGTTTTCGATTTTTCTTTTTTTTTTTTTTTTGAGACAGAGTCTTACTCTGTTGCCCAGGCTGGAGTGCAGTGGCATGCTCTCAGCTTATTGCAACCTCCGTCTTCTGGGTTCAAGCAATTCTCATGCCTCAGCCCCCTGAGTAGCTCGGATTACAGGTACCCGCCAACATGCCTGGTTAATTTTTATACTTTACTTAGTAGAATTGGAGTTTCACCATGTTGGCCAGGTTGGTCTTGAACTCCTGACCTCACGTGATCCACCTGTCTCAGCCTCCCAAAATGTTGGGATTATAGGTGTGGGCCACAGCACCCAGCCTATCTTCAATTTCATTCGGCTCTGATGTTATTATTTTATTTTTTTGAAACAGAGTTTCACTCTTGTTCCCCAGGTTGGAGTGCAATGGCACAATCTTGGCCAACTGCAACCTCCACCTCCTGGGTTCAAGCGATTCTCTTGCCTCAGCCTCCTGATTACAGGCCCTGGGATTACAGGCACCTGCCACCATGCCCAACTAATATTTCTATATTTTTATTAGAGATGGGGTTTCACCATGTTGGCCAGGCTGGTCTTGAACTCCTGGCCTCAGGTGATCTGTCCGCCTTGACCTCCCAAAGTGTGGATTACAGGTGTGAGCCACCTTGCCCAGTCTTGCTGTTATTTTTATTATTCTTCCCTTCTACTTTCCTTGGCTTTTATTTATTTCTTTTTAAAAATAACTTTTCAGTCAAATACTAAGACTGATAAATAATGAGCTCTGTTTTCTTCCTAATATAAACATGTAAGGCTGTAAATTTCCCTTTGGCTTTTTTAATGTTTTCAATTGATTTTTCTTACCGTCATCTTCTTTGTGATGATATAAATTTCCCTCTAAATGCTGCTTTAGTTGTAACCCATACTTCTGATATACAGTATTTATATTATCATTCAGCTTTACTTATAATTTCCATTATTATTTCTTCTTTGATCTATGAGTTACTTAGAAATATGCTTTTAAATTTCCAAATATATAAAATTTTGGTTATCTTTTTGCTGAATTTCAATTTTAACTGAATTGAGTAAGAGAACAGTCTGCATAATATCCATTCACTGGTTTTGTTGAGAATTGATTTATAAATTCAGTGTGTGTTCAATTTTTTTAAAACTCCCTAAAAAGAATGTATATTCTCATCCACTAGGTGCGGGGCTTGGTACATATCCACCAAATGAAGCCTGTTGGTTGTTTGTTCAAATCTTCTGTATATTCTCAAGTTGTTTTTTATCTGTTTGATCATCAATTACTTGAAAAGACATGTTAAATTTTCCCATTTTATAGATTTATGAATTTATTCGTATTTTTATCTGCAGATTTTCTTCCTATATTCTATCTACATATCCTCTCTATATATTTTAAGGCCTTGCTATAGAATGCATGCTGATTTGGAATTATAGCTTCTTAATTCTTCCTTTACAATTTTTTTTGGATTTTTTTTTTTTTTTTGAGACAGAGTCTCGTTCTGTTGCCAGGCTGGAGTGCAGTGGCACGATCTCAGCTCACTGCAACCTCTACCTCCCAGGTTCAAGCGATTCTCCTGCCGCAGCCTCCTGAGTAGCTGGGACTACAGGCACGCCACCACATCCAGCTAATTTTTGTGTTTTACTAGAGATGGGGTTTCACCATGTTGGCCAGGCTGGTCTCGATCTCTTGACCTCGTGGTCCTTCTGATGATTTTTAACACAAATAATGATTTTTGCCTTCAAATCAGTTTGCCTACTATTAACCTACTTTACTAGTTTTCCTATGGAATAGGTTTTTCCATATCTTTATTTCCAATCTCTCTGATTCCTTATATCTTGGGTGTATTTCTTATAAACTGCATAGGCTTGGATTATTTTCTGTTCAGTTTGGCAATGCTCCAGTTTTTTGTTTGTTTGTTTGTTTGTTTTTGAGGCAAAGTCTTGCTCTGTCACCCAGGCTGGAATGCAGTGGCACAATCTCAGCTCACAGAAACCTCTGCCTCCTGGGTTCATGAGATTCTCCTGCCTCAGCCTCCTGAGTGGCTGGGATTAAAGGTATTCGCCACCATGCCTGGCTAATTTTTGTATTTTTAGTAGAGACACGGTTTCACCATGTTGGCCAGGCTGGTCTCGAACTCCTGACCTAGATAATCTATCTGCCTCGGCCTCCCAAAGTGCTGGGATTATATGTGTGAGCCACTGTGCCTGCTCATGTTCTATTTATCTAACATCTAAATTTAAAAACTATTCCAAATGTTCGTAGTGTTAAATGATAATGATTTTATTATTCTCATGATTCTGTGGGCTGAGAAATTCTGTCAGGGCACAGCAGAGATGGCTTATCTGATTGACAATGTCTGGGAACTAGGGTGGGGTGCCCGGAAAGGATGAAGATGGCTAAGATGTCTTAACAGGGGCCATAAGTCTGAAACCTTGGCTCTTCTCCAGGTGGTGTCTGCTACAGCTGGATTATTCAACATGGGTCCTTCACTCACTCTTATGGCTCACAGTTAGTTGATACTGGCTGCTTGCTGGTAGCTCACTGGGGCTATCAACCAGTGCCTACATGTGTCCTCTCCATCTGGCTTGGGATTCTCACAGCATGGTGGCTGAGTTCTGTGAGCCAGCAGTCCAAGAGAGAGGATTCCAAGGGGCATAGGCAGAAGATGCAAGGCTTTTTATGACCTAGCCTCTGAAGTCCCAGAAAGTTACATTCTATTGGTTAAGCAAGTCACTGAAGCCAGCCCAATTCAAGGGGATGACGGGAACAGACTCCACCTCTAAATGGCAAGAAGAGAAGAAACTGGTGGTGGCCACTTTGGAGACAAGCTACCACAGACCACCCTCTGGTCCCAACAAGTCCCTCCCACATGCAAAATACACTCACCCTCTTCTAAGACCTTCAAAAGTCTCATTTCATTATGGCATCAGCTTGATGTCCAGAATCTCGATATCTAAATCAGGTCCAGATGTGGTTGAGGCTCCTCAGATGCAGTTCCTCAGGTACAGCTACTGCAGTATAGTTCCTCTTGATCTGAATTAAAGAAACAAATTATCTGCTCCCACACACCCAACATACAAACATACAATAGTGAGACTGACTTAAGATAACCACAATGGACACTCTCATTCAAAATGTGAGGAAAAAGGGAGAAGGAACAGGAGACACTTAGCAGTTACTGGCCCATAACAATTCTGAAATTTAATCACCAGTTCCTCTATTACAGCCAAGTCCTACTCCTTGAGAATAATTCTCTATAACCCTTGACTCCACCCTCTGAGTTATTCTTCTTTTTACATATGAGATGGTTTAATTTTTGCAATGGAGTAGACTTATTAGCTTGTTTCCTGCCTAGAGATGATTGGAAATCTAAAGGCCTATTTTCACTTTCTACTGTCTCTGTCCCTTTTAAATAAAAGCTGCATGCTCTTTTATTATTGTGATTTCTTTAAAATCTTGTGAGTTTCCTATGAATCTTATTAGGATCTACTCTAGCAGCCAAAAACCACATTCATCTTTTCTATCTCAAGTCTTATGTAAGGCTACTGTAAGAAAACACTCTGAAGATCCCTAGAAGCCCTAGTGTTTAACACAGTGAGCCTAAGAGGTATTCTAGATATCCCTTTATCTAATTAAAAGGTTTTCTGAGGTACTGTCTTAAATCTTTCTGAAGTCATCCAGGTGCAGTGGCTCACGCTTGTAATCTCAGCACTTTGGGAGACCGAGGCAGGTGAATCTCCTGAGGTCAGGAATTCGAGACCAGACTGCCCAACATGGTGAAACCCTGTCTCTACTGAAAATACAAATATTAGGCGGGTGTGGTAGTACATGCCTGTAATCCTAGATACTTGGGAGGCTGAGGCAGGAGAATCACTTGAACCCAGGAGGCGGACAGAGGTTATTGTGAGCCAAGATCACATCATTGCACTCTAGCCTGGGCAACAAGAGCAAAACTCCAACTCAAAAAAAAAAAAAAAAAAAAAAAAATCTAAAGTCTTAGCAAAGGGATTTACAGTTGCACCACTGAGTTCTTTACTTTGAGGCCATGTTTTATTGGTAGCATCTTGAATTTTATCTTTGCTCTGAAGCCATTTATTTAAAAGTCATTGACCAGGCTGGGCAAGGTGGCTCATGCCTGTAATCCCAGCACTTTGGGAGGCTGAGGCAGATGGATCACTTGAGTTCAGGAGTTTGAGACCAGCCGGGCCAACATGGCGAAATCCTGTCTCTACCAAAAATATAAAAAATAGCTGGGCGTTGTGGTTGGCGCCTGTAATCCCAGCTATTGGGGAGGCTGTGGCAGGATAATCACTTGAACTTGGGAGGCGCAGGTTGCAGTGAGCCAAGATCTCACCATTGTACTCTAGCCTGAGCAATAAGAGAAAAATTATCTCAAAAAATAATAATAATAAAAATAAAAATAGATAAAAGTCATTGGCCATTTGAAGCAACTAGAGATGAGAAAAAGTTTTATTTTCCATAATAACACAACCATTCCTGGATTAGAAATATTTCCTCTAAGTTCTGTTTTAAAACTTAGTAGTTCATTTTTAGTTCATTTATCTATTTGTACCTTATCATACTTAGAAAAAACTAGGTAATACTTTTTCAACATTCTGCCTAGAAATCTTCTTAGATATACTGAAGTCATTAGATACATTTTTTCTATAGTCTGTGTAACCACGTGACAGTGCCAATATACCTTGTATACATTTCCCAGATTGTATCACTATATAACAAAGGTTCACTCTTTTCCCAGCCTCCAATAACACTTTTCTCACTATGCTTCAAGACTTCACTGTCTTCTCAAGGTCCCTCCATCTTCAATCCTTACCAAATTCCAAAGCCAATGCAAATTTTAGCTTTCTGTAGCACCTCATCTCAAGGTACCAAATTTGGTTCCAATTATCTATCACTACAAACCACCCTAAAGCTTAGTGCATAAAACTACAACCATCTTATTATACTCACAATTCTGATTCAGACAGTGTATAGCAGGAACAGCTTGTGTTTGCTCTATAATGTCTGAGGCCTGAGGTAAGGTGGCTCCACCAATTGATTGGGGATGACTAGACTGGGGGACATATGCCTAGGGCCTGGACTTTTCTCCATATGATGCCTACTGGAACTAGAATGTCCAAGATGATTCCTTTACTCACTCACACAGCTGAAAGCTGATGCTGGCTGTTGGCTAGGAGCTCAGCAGAGCCTCTCCAACCAGCATGAACTTCTCACGGCATGGCAGCTAGGTTCCCAGACTGAATGTTCCATGGCACAGCAATCCAAAAGAGAATGTTCAAAGAGGCCTAAATGGAAGCTACAAAACTTCTCATGACCTGGCCTTGAAAGTCCCAGAATGTTATCTCTGCCATATTTCACTGGTCAACAAGTCACTAAGGCCAGCCCAGATTCAGTAGGAGCAGAGGAATAAACTCCACCACTAGATATGTGGGTGGTGCACATGTGGAGGGAAGGAACTAACATTAGTCACCTTGAAAACATGGTACAGTAGACAAACTGTCTTTGTTTCAATAAGTGTAATTCATTTATATTCAGTATGATTACTGATGCATTTGGATTTATCTCTACCATCTTTTATTATGCTTTCTATTTATCCTATCTTTTCTATAACATTTATTACATTTTCCTTAGCTGCTTTCTATTAAATGGAGGAAGTATACAAATTATAAATTCAATGAATTATAACAGAGTGAAACAGCCATGTCACTATTATCCAGGACAAAAATGCAATGTTACCAGCACCCTAGAAACTTCCCTCATTCCATCTTCTAATCGCTATCCCTTTCCTCTTCCTTAAAAATTACCATAATGACTCCTAACATCATATGTTAGGATTTTTAGCTTTATATAAACAAAATTACATAGTATATATTATTTTACATCTGGCTTCCTTCCTTCAACATTATCATTATTCAGCCATGATCTTGTGCATAGTAGCAATTTATTTATTTCCATTGCTTAATAGTATTCTGTTGTATGAATATACCATAATTTATTTATACATTCTACTATTGATGTTGTCCACCAAATTTTAAATTTCAGTGACTATATTTTTTTGAAGGTCTATTTAGAAACTTTTTTTTAGAGTACCTTTAGCAGTGAGATTTGGTGTGACCTAGATTGAGGATATCCCTATGGAGAAGTTTTGCATTTGCTTCAGCCTGATGCCTGCCATATGACTGTTGCAGATTCAAAACTACTTTATATGTTAGTTTCTCGGCTATGGGTTTCCTGGACTGCAGAGAAAGAAAAGCATTCTAAACCAAACCTATGTGAAGACAAGCCCAGGTAACAAATTCTCAGAGAAACGTTTCCCACCTAAAGCCCACACAGAGTAAACAAACTTCCTTGACATCTCTCTATGCCACGGGGCAAATATTTTTTTCTAGATCAGCTTTTCAATAATGTGGTAAACCTTTGAGGAACTTAGCTTTCTTCAGGAGAGTAAAAAAGTCTCTACTTCCCTTGTTGTTTAAACTAAAGTCTCCTAGTCACCCAGAGCAGCCGTAGCTTTAGCTTATGTGCTTAATACTGATTTTCTTTCTTTTTCTTTTCCCTTTTTTTTTTTTTTTTTTTTTTTTGTGTGTGGTTTTAAGGATCGGAGAGTTTAATAGGCAAGAAAGAAGGGGGAAGTAAGAAGCAGGTCACCTGTACAGAGACAGAAGGAGGGGGGCTTCAAAGCCAAGAGATAGAACCCCCAATACTGATTTTCAATGCCCTCTTAATTTTTTTGCCCCTAAGGATTTTCCTTATTTTTTCAAAAGCTCAGCTATAGATTTAAAATAATGTCTATTACATATTTATCTGGCATATGACTAGGCTTCTTTCCCCTTTTGTCAAATGTAAAACATAACAAGGAGGGGGAGGTCATAGGAAAAGACACTCAAAGAAACAAGTGAAAAATGTTCTGCCTTTTATCATGGACAGGTCCAAGGTTATTTGCACTAAGAAGAGTCTAATTAAAGGAATATATACTATTTTTACCATCCAAACTGAATATCTCTGTACTCTGGTGACTAGGAAGAGGACACCAATCAAGCAGGTGTGTATGTCAAGGCAGTTCTAAACACAACTGACATTACATTAGGAAGGTAGAATCTCTCAACCAGTTTGACCCAGATAATACAATGAGGAAGGGTCTAAAGGAACTGAGAAAGGAAGTATTAACATATACCTAATAGTCTCCTAATGGACTTCATTTTCTTTTCAGTAAACTTTTGACCTTCCTTCTACCAAACACTGTAAAATTAAATAATCTTCAGGAATAAGGAAGGGCTGAGTCAAAAACTTTCCATCACTGTAAGTATAAACACTTTAGCTAGAAAGTGAGTAGACAGGAGCAAAAATGGTAATAAGAAATAAATGAAAGTCAGACATTGGAAAAATATCAATAAAGAATATCTTTTAATGTCCATAAAAAACCTATTACAAATTATTTATTTGACATATATTGTGCATTTATTGATAAAAAGGATATAAGCATGAATTAAATATCAAGCAAATTTATCAAGCTATAGACAGTGCAAAATTCAAGGTGAACTCTAAAAATTATAGAACACAAAAAGAACTCATGTCGGGCTGGACATGGTGGCTACACTTTGGGAGGCTTGAGCCTAGGAGTTCAAGACAATCCTGAGCAACATAGTAAGACCTCCCATCTCTACGTTAAAAAAAAATAAGAATAAAAATAAGTCAGGCGTGGTGGCTCACGCCTGTAATCCCAGCACTTTGGGAGGCCAAGGCAGGTGGATCACGAGGTCAGGAGTTGAAGACCAGCCTGGCCAGCATGGTGAAACCCCGTCACTACTAAAAAACACAAAAAATTAGCCAGGAATGGTGTTGCGCGCCTGTAATCCCAGCTACTCAGGAGGCTGAGGAAGGAGAATCACTTGAACCTAGGAGGCAGAGGTCAATAAAAACCATTATGTCCATTATGCTACCTACATCGTACATCTCAGTGAGCCAAAATCGCGCCACTGCACTCCAGCCTGGGTGATAGATCAAGATTCTGTCTTGGGGATAAAAAAAAATTAGTCAGGCTTGGTGGTGCACACCATGGTGGTCCCAGTAGGACTCAGTAGGCTGAGGTGGGAGGATGGCTTAAGCCTGGGAGTTTGAGGCTGCAGCAGGCCATCGTCATGCCACCACACTTCAGACTAGGCAACAGATTAAGTTAAAAAAAAAAAAAAAAGCCAGTTTGAATCCAAGTCACAGCTCCAAAAAATACAAATAATAATTTTTAAAAGCCAGAAATAATTTAGGAAATAAAGAAAAAAAAAAAAGAAACTTTGAAAGCCAAAAGGTCTACACATATGGTTATGATTCATTTATATGAAATGTTCAGAACAGGCAAATTATATGAAATGTCCAGAGACAGAAAATAGATTCATGGTTGCCTAGGGAATGACTACTACAAGGTTTCTTTCTGGGATAATGAAAATGTTCCAAAATTAAATTACAGTAATGGTTATACACTCTGTAAATATGCAAAAAAAAATCACTCCCTGAATTGTATGCTTTAAATGAGTGAGCTTTGTAGTATGAAATTATATGTCAATAAAGCTATTTTTAAAAAGTAAAGAGGTCTATTTATTTTTAAAATGCTAAAACATTCTACCAAAAGAGAAATTCGGCCCCGCAAGCAGCCTTCAAATCTTACTTTTGGTTTGTTTAAACAAAGGAAAGATTCAACCACAGCATTAATGTTCCCAAGAAAGCACAAACAAACTCCCTAATGCTGCCTTCAGAGTTACAGCATTTTCATACCTTGATCTTTCCAAAACCTCGTTATATCACAAAGCTCTTTCAAAGCTTAGATTCTTTAACGTATAGCTGATAAAAACAAGATCATCAAGATAACACAAAGGCTTAAAAATCAGTCATAAGTGTTAAAATTCAGACTTGCAAATTATTAAATTTACTGAATTACTAATTACTAAACTACTATGTTACACTAGGAGTAAACATAGTAGTTTAGTAATTAGTAATTCAGTAAATTTAAACTAATAATTTTTTGGGGGATGTGGGGGCGGACAGAGTATCGCTCTTGTTGCCCAGGCTTGAGTGCAATTGCGTGATCTCGGCTCACTGCAACCTCCACCTCCTGGATTCAAGCCATTCTCCTGACTCAGCCTCCAGAATAATTGGGATTATAGGGGTGAGCCACCTTGCCCATGCTATAGGTACTGTCAAATAAATAGGGGAGAATATAACCATTTATCCAATTATATAAGCCTAGGAACTCATCCTACTCTGTAATCACACAGGGCATCCACCCCTACACACACACAGAAGTCAGTGACCAAAGTCTACCAATTCCATCATCTTAACATCTCTCCTGTAAGATTCTCTCTTTTCTACTTCCTATCTGAGGTCAGGCCCTTATCCTCTTTTACTTAATTACAATAGTTTGACTATTCTCTTTGCTTCAATACTAGCCTCACCTCCACCTCCAATATACTATTCACATTAACATTCAAAATTAATAAGGATTGGGGTCCATGCAATGGCTCCTGCTTGTAATCCCAACACCTTGGGAGGCCGAGGTGGGTGGATCACTTGAGGTCAGGAGTTCCAGACCAGCTTGGACAATATGGAGAAACCCCATCTTTACTAAAAATAAAAAAATTATCCGAGCGTGGTGGTACATGCCTGTAATCCCAGCTACTTGGGAGGCTGAGGTAGAAGAATCGCTTGAACCTGGGAGGCAGAGGTTGCAGTAAGCCGAAGTTGCGCCACTGCACTCTAGCCTAGGCGACGAGTGAAACTCTGTCTCAAAAAAGAAAAAACTAATAAGGCCAGAGTGAACTCAGTAAATTGGAGGGTGTGTACACACACACACACACACACACACACACACACACACACACACGAGTGAACTCAATAAATTTGAGGGTGTGTACTACTCTTTCTCATATACACATTCACCTCACGTTAAATTTCAGATTTTCTATTTGTGTGATTTCATAATCTGTTTTTTGTTTTCACTTAAAACAAAATCATTTCCCCTTCTCATTAGGCATACTTGTGCAAAATTTCTGATGGCTGCTCAGTATTATAACGCTCTATGAATGTATCATAATTTACTATGTGTCCACAACATAAATATTTTGTGCTGTTTTAGTGGGCAAAAAAAAATTATCTGACATTTTCTTATGCTTATCTTTCCTTTAAAATCTATTTGTATCTAACATGTTAAATATTGCTATGGTTAGGCATATAAAATCATCTAATCATCTTTGTTTCATATCTTTTGTAGTATTTATGGTATTTATTACATTCTAATTTGAGTAAGTTATAGACATGATTTATTAATTGTACTCTATTATAACCCTCAAAAGGTATGTACTATATTTCATTCAGCTTTGGATTGCCCCTCCTATTCCCCGCCCCCAGTATCTAGGTCAGTATCATTATTAAATTAGATACTCAATGATATGAGTGATTTATCCAGATGAAGTTACCCTGATAAAAACCATTATGTCTGTTATGCTTCCTAGATCTCAGTGAGATACTTTAGTTCAGGGTTCTTCCAAGGTGTAACTTTTTTGCGCGGTGAGGGCGGATGGAGTTTTGCTTTTATTGCCCAGGTTTGAGTGCAATTGCATGATCTTGGCTCACTGCAACCTCCACCTCCTAGATTCAAGCCATTCTCCTGACTCAGCCTCCGGAATAATTGGGATTATAGGGGTGAGCCACCTTGCCCAGACCCAAGGTGTAATTCTTTAGCATTTCCTTTGATTCTGTGACTTACACCTCTATTATCCTTTCCCCTCCCCCTCCTTCTCATCCATCTACTAACTTTTTTTGCGTAAATCAATTGAATAGTCAATTTTGGTTTGTTTTGCAACCAAAGAAGCCTAATCAATAAAGGCTCAAACACTTTGTAATTGTTAATAGTCATTTGTTGGCTGAGCAAAATAGTGACTGTGCTGAAAATTAGTTAAATGTGCACTGAGAAAAAAGAAAAAGAGACAAGAAACAGGAATATACTAAAACAGGAATATACTGACTACACATACAGTAGGTCACTACTGTAGCAATACAATTATCCTCATTTTGGACAACTTTTCCCCATTGCTTTTATAATTACAGTTGTTCTGGACAAAGACTTTGAAGTCATCCAAAACTTTTCTCTCTCAAACACTCATCAAATACATTAGCATATCTTGTTTGCTCAGTTTTCAAGATATATGCAGAATCTGGCCACTTCTCTCATTTTCACTGCTATCATCTGCTCCAAACTACCAACATCTCTTTTCTGGTTACTGCAGTAACCTCCTAACTGGCCTCCTTGACCCCTTCAGTCTATTCTCAATCCTATATCCAGAGCGATCTTTTCAAAACTTAAATGTGATCCTGTCATTCTCTGCTCAAAACGTTCCAATGGTTTTGTCTCACTTAAAGCAAAAGCTAAAGCGTAATCCTGGATATGACCTATTAACACCATATATGACATCTGGCTCCTTGTTAGCTGCCAGCCTCATCTCCACAACTCTACTCCTTGCTTACTCTACTCCAGTCGCACTTGCCTCCTTGATAATTCCTGAAAAATGTCTGATATACTTCCCTCACCCACACACACTCCCTCAGAACCTCTGCACTTGCCACACTCTGCCAGAATACTACTACTTCACTCTCTTACAAAAAAGCAGCCCCTTTAAGGTCATGCCATTCAACTCTCTCATCTCTTTCTCTCCTAGTTACTGCTATCTATCAAATTCTTCTCTCAGATTCTAGTCATCCTAAATCAAATCATCCTAAACCATCAACCTGAGTTTATCAGACTATATGTAAGCGGAAGTCGTTGGATGGGGCTTCTGGGGATGCCCTTTTTGCCTTTTTCCCCTTTCTCCTTCTTGCTTCATATAAAGTTGAAATAATGTCTCAAGCTCCAGAAGTCATCTTGAGCCATGAAAGCATCCCTAATGATGGAGGCAGCATACTAAGAACAACGAGAGAAAAATGACAGGAGTCTAGGTCTCCCTGCAGAGCCACCATATCAATCTTGTAAATGTTTATCTCTATATTTCTTTACAAATAAAACACAGTACATATATTCTGGGTTACAACTGACCAAAATTAATTAATCACGTATATAACTTACTCAAGTTAGAATCGAATAAATACCATAAATTCTGTAAAAGATGTGAAACGAAGCTGATTTTTTAATGAAAATAAACCCATATACAATATAAGACATTGTTATTGGGGGTTACTGTTATACGCAGTTGAATCTAATTCTATGTATAGTTTTTCCAATGCACATTGCCTAGGATTCTGTTAATAAGGAAGAAGTAGAAACCGGATATTGAGTAGACAACCAGGAGTCTCTGTCACATAGAACAAGCAAGAATCCACATGGGTGGCCCATAAAGACCTTAGCCATCGAGTTCCCTGATGTCATCTCCAATGACGTTCTGTTCCATTCTAACTTAGGTAAGCACAACCAAGGTTACTCCAGACCTTATCACCACTAGAAACTGTTCCATCTCCAAAAATGTCTAATTTGGGTATCTTGTCCTCTGACTTCTTTTTAGCTTGCTTGTTTAATTTTCTCTGCTATAATTTCACAGACTCTAGCTCACGAATTCTTTTACTTTCAATTTCTCGGTCATCTCCTTTTTTCCTTTCCATCTTACCCAGGCTTTCTTACCCTTACATTCCATGAACCATCACTTTAATTAAACACTCTTTATATCCTGTGAGCTCAATAACAGTTTATACAATTTGCCTACTAGTCATCTTCACTTAGATGTTCCACAGACACCTCAAACTCAACATCTAAAATATCTTCTCTTCTGACCTGTTTTACCCCTTGTTGGTGAATGGCACCATCATCCACCCAAATGTCCTACCTTGACATAACTTTCTTCCTTCTCTTTCATTTCTCCCCACAATAACCAGCACTCTGATGTAACTCTAAAAGAATCCTACAATTTTCCATTTCCATTGCCAGGCCCTTAGTTTGTCCTTCTATATCTGAAACAGATTACTAATCATTCTTTCTATACAAGGCACTAACTGTTCTTCCAGCTTTTACTCTAATGCACTCTCCCCATTCTCCATATTGCATCTGAAGTAATCTTGCTAAAATGCACATCTGATCATTGCACTCTCCTGTTAGCTCACAGACAAGGAAAGTCAGAAACCAGGGCAGTCCCAGGGAGAAGAGAAACAAACTAAAGCTGCCAGGACATTTTTCTGGTCTCTTGTTTCTCTGCCTACAACTAGCCTTACTCCCTCAAACTACTTCAAGTCACTGGGAGCACAGCCACCAGATGCTCCCAGGTAATCCCAGAAAGCAATGAAATAACATTTGATACATGTAAATAAATGCCATTATTATTCAAAAATCACTGCTCCTTCCTGATAAAGAATTAGACAACCTGTCCAGTTGATATCAAGCTTGGCCACATGACTTGCTTTAGCCAATGATGCTAGGAAATAAGATGAAATGACATATCCCACTTTTGAACAGGAACTTTCAGAGCAATGGTTTGGTTCTTCCATGCCTCATTTCTCTCTACTACAGTAGAAATGTCTCAGATAGGAGCATCTAGCCTAAGTCTTGAAACAAGGCTACACAATGGACATTAGTGTGAGCAAAAAATAAATCCTTGTTATTGTAAGCCACTGAAGTATGGGGACTGTTTGTTACCACAACATTACTTAGACTAAACTTAATTATATAGTATGTCATATGGAAGGAGTAGCCAAGCTTGGTTTTAATCACGTCCTCAGCTTAAAACCCTTCAATGACACTCCTGTGCCTCCTGGAGTCCAAATTCTAGCAAAGAATATAAGGCCTCTTCTAGCAAAGAATATGGTCCTACCTCCAACCTCATTTCTTGGGACTCCTCCTATTCCATATTCCAACCATCCTGGATTACTTTAAGATTTCTAAACGTATCAGGTCGGCCTTTACCCTCCATTTTCATGTCCACTTATTACATGCTATTCTTCATAAAAAAAAATGTTGTTCCTCCTGAGAAATAAAATTCTAAGCCCTCCAACTGCTTGAACTGACCATCTCTTGGCCAAGGAGATCCCAGAGAAACCCTGAAATCTGAGTTCCCAGCCATGACCAGGTGGAAGGTCAGACACACCTAATTATACCCATCCCTCGCTGCCCACCATTGGGCTTCTTTCCTAAGGGTTAAACAGAAACCAGCCTTTTACTTGCTCCACTGCTAATATAAACCAGCCACCTGACATTGCCTCTCCCTTTTTGTGTTTTCCACACAACCACCAACCAACATTCCTTCCTAATAGGAGACCACCAACCATGGAGTGGCTCTGGCTAGTCTACAGAAGATGCACAGTGAAGCTTTTCATGTCCTCTGCTTTACCTTTTGAGACCAGAGGCCCAAAAACTCTACCCTTGGATCATGCTAATGCTGCCTTTTTTCTGTATATGCAACCCATAAAGGGGCAAGAAACTCAACTGTGCATGTACATGTTTCTCTTTGATTCACAACTCCTCCTATAGCTTATTGAATATGTTCATTTTGCCACCTCATTCGGCATAAATCCTTCTTATTTTTTTTAATCCTCAAAGTGTGTTTCCTGATCCTGGCCAGTGGCTCTTGCTATACGGTAAACATTTATATAAACATATATATCTCCAATTATATTATGACCTCCTTGAGAGCAGAGATCATATCTTATTTATATTTGGAGCCCAAGAATCTAATGCAGTGCCTGGAACATAATGAATATCAATATAAGCTTATGAAAAGTACAAACATACAGTCTTTTTTTTAGTGATGTTATATGCGAAAATATGACAGGACCTTCTACAATGTTAAAAAATAATACAGAAAATCGAAACTATTCAACTCTTATTTTGCTTGCACGTTCTTTATCAAGAGTAATTTTCCCTACTGAAAAAAGAATGCAAATGGTTAAGAGGAAACTGAAGCCTGAAATAGGAGAAAAGATAATAAAAGAACACTCAGTAGCTTTTAGTAAATGAAGTATCTAGGACTAGATAAATTACAGCCTAAGCTCTCCATGATCTCTCATGAAAAATGGAAGAGAAGATAAAACACTAGAAACAATAAAGTTCAATTTTAATTTTCTAAATTTCAAAGGAAAAAAAAGAGACTAGATTCTTGAAACCATAGATTAAGAGTTTAACAAAGATTTCCTATGTTAGCCTACACTGGGGTAGGAAAGGGGTATAGAGAATACAGTAAGTTAGAATGAGGTTCACCAAGAAAAATAATCATGCTAACCTCATTTTACTTTTAATAAAATTATTAGACTAAGAGATCAGAGAAATAACATAAAGTAGGTCCAATACATATTGGTGAAATCAAGATTAACTTTCTTATGCTAAGTTAAGTGATAGATTTACAGTTGGCTGAACAACAATTCTCAGATTATTAATCAATAGTTAATATAAATCTGGGCAGAAGTAACCTAATGGTTATCACAGAACTCTCCATTTGGCCTTATCTTAGTAGATGTTGATCAATTATCGCAAAGATGTAAATGATAGCTTATAAATTTTCTAATGATCTAAACCTATCTATAAAGATTAAACAGTATCATTACAGACATAAAAGATCAAATATCTGAACACATAGAAACAATGTGCTGAAAATACAAAATAAAATTTATCAAGGGTATATAACCATGCATTTTTTAAAGTATACAACTAATAAGAAATCAATTTTAACATGTGTTGATGAGAGTTTAGTTAACTGTAAGCTCAAGGTGGGCCTCTGTCCTGAATTGACAGCGTAAAGAGTTAATACAAATTCATAGGTAATAACAGTGCAGTGACCTGAACAAGGAAGAAAATCAATACAGGTCAAGCAACATCCTGAGAATTGTAATTTGAAATATGACTTCTTACAAATGATGCTGATAACCAGGATGATGGTAATGGCCTGGCAGACTATATCACACAAAGAATGACAAAGAGAAGCACGAATGATTTCCATGTAGAAGAGACAATATGGGGTAGGAAAAGAAAGAGTAGAGCTGTCTACAAGTATTTGAATGACTGTATATTGACAGGGCAGGAATCATGCTTTTATACATTTTACATTTATTCCCTATGCACCCAGTTCCAAGTTTTCCATATAAAAAATGTCCAAATATTTGAAGTTCAAGATCAACCCACCTGCTGACGACTAAGCCAACAAAGACAGTTGTTCTACAGGAGTATCTGTTGTGATCTGAATGACAACTCAACAAAAGGATAAAGTAGGAGGAAGGAAACTTAAAATCAAAGTCAAAAGCCTTAGCAGGCACAAACTAAGCAGGTATAACTAAGGCAAATTACCTAAAAATTCAGAATTTGTCTTACATCAGCTGACTTTTTTTTTTTTTTTTTTTTTTTTTTGAGATGGAGTTTCACTCTTGTTGCCCAGGCTGGAGTGCAAAGGCGTGATCTTGGCTCACTGCCACCTCTGCCTCCCCGGTTCAAGCAATTCTCCTGCCTGTCTTGTGAGTAGCTGGAATTATGGGCACGCGCCACCACTCCCAGCTAGTTTTGTATTTTTAGTAGAGACAGAGTTTCACCATGTTGGCCAGGCTGGTCTCAAATTCCTGACCTCAGGTGATCCACCCACTTCAGCCTCCCAAAGCGCTGGGATTACAGATATGATCAACCTTGCCCAGCCAACCTCAGCTGACATTCTTGACCATACCACTAGTTATATTTTACTTCCTTTTGTAAATATTTCCCTTCCTTTTGTAAATATTTCCCCACAACAGAGTGAGTCATTGTTTTCACTCTTTCTTTACAAAGAGAAAAACTGATTTGCCTAGCACCAACATCATAACAATAATTAACCTTGAATAGGAACCTTAAGCTTTTCACTTAGAAGCCTGTTGTTAAAATCAATGGACTCACTAGGGAGGTAGTAAACAAGTACAGTACTTAACTTAGAACTCAATCTCAGTTTGGTAATTACTTTAGTTTCACTTTTATTATTCTCCTCCAGTCACCTAATCTCCGGTCATCTAATCTAAATCCACAAAGGGTAAACCTACATTAACACTCTAAAACTTACGGAGAATTTTATGACTTGAAACTCAAAGGTTAGGAGTACAAAAGACTTAATGAAAAAAAATTTTAATAGTTTAAAAAATTTAAAGACTAATATAAAAAATTAAGATTTGAGACCAAAGATTTGTCGCTCTTGTACTGTTTAAGAAGTAGCCCTGGCACCACTTGTTCCACCATAAGCCAAATCTTGGCCATCAGGGTATACTAGGTACACACCACACTTCTTGGAAACCTAAGTGGCCTTCTTTGTTCATCAGAGACTTGGTGCTAGTGTTAGTGCCAGAAGCAGTGGGAACAAGGTAACATTATTAAAGGAAGAAGAGATCTTAATGTGGATGAAGGAGAATAAGCACACCAGAGATTCATTCCCTATTTTATATACATATTGGTTTGGTGTTAGTCTCTCAGAAAACTAAAAAAACAGTTGGACTAACACAGGACTCAATAAGTGTCCAAGGAGCAGGATTTTAAAACAGCAAAATGCTACTCAGTCTAGTTGTAGATGTAATAAAGGAATGCCCTAACAAGTGCCCACGCTCTAAACATCCTTCCCAAGAAGGCTCATTTACATTATAATGGTTGCCATGGTTACTTTAATTCCATCACAGCTCCTGTCTCCAGTTGCTAATCTGGATGGAGCCTGGGTGGTAAAACAACCAAAAACCTTAATTGAGGCTAACTCAAAACTCAGACTACTCAAAAGTTCATGACCTACAAAAGGATTTTGTTCTAGCAACAAAAATTGCTTACGATAGGAACTGTTTGTTTCCTACACTCCATTTTCCCCAAGATCTTACCTGCTATCTCAGAGAACTCTCTGGGAGTCGGTCAGTATTTTTATCTGCCATAAGCAGAGATTCTTGTAGAAAAGGCAAGATAAATAACATAAATTTTATAATGGGTAACAGATAAAAGAAGTGACTGCTTTATTCCAACTATTTTGTTTTCCAGGCTTTAATCAGCAAGCCAATTATCTAAAAAAAAACAGGGAGAAGTCTCCCAATGAATTATTAATGTCACTGAGTATTATCTTCTAAGGATAACATGTAGTGCTGGTATACATGTAGTACATAAATTAGGCATAAGGTCAGTATATTTTGTATTTAAGCAACAATCAAACAGAACATACAGTAACAGAAAAAGTAAAGGATGGGAGGTGGGTTTTTTTTTTTTAGCATTTTAAAGGCAAAAAAAATTTTCAGAACTGTGAATCTGATTTACTTTTTGTTAAATTAACAACAAAAAATATTCCAATGGTAATTTGTTATCAGAAATTTTACTCCCAAAGGTAACTACAATGGGAGAATGGAAGACACAGGGGTACTGGTCTGTAGGTGCCCTCCTAATTATCCAACAGATGCTTTAAAGATCACTTCAATAAAGAAATGAAGTTTCACATTTGCGTATTTTTACCGTTATTTGCTTATTCTCCTTTATTCCACTCCTATCACTCACAACATAGGCAATAACTGTAATGTGTTTAATGTGTTAACATGTTTTCTTGTAAAGTATGTAATATGTTTTACTTACATACATTTTAAAATGTATATAAATGCTATTGTGTTACCTAGCTCATTCCTTTTCTTCCTGCTGTTACTCAGCACTATGTCTTTATGATCCTTAGGCTGCCATGTGCACATCTAGACCATTACTTCAAACTGCGGTATAAATCTATATAAATCTATCATCACATTTTACCCATCACTGGGAAAAGGGTATGGACAACAAATTACTTTCCACAAGAACATCTAACACTGAAATGAATGATCCCTTATGAACCTGTGTGAGAATTTCTTTCACATATACATATGGGAAAAAAATTGCTGGGTCACAGGGTATACATAATGCATAATCTGATTTAGTACCATCCTCCAAAATGGTTAGACCAGTCCATATGTCCACCAGTAAGGAACTGGCATTACTGAGCAGCCACCATGTACCAGGCACTGGGTAGGTACTTGAGATCCTTTTGCTCCTCCAACTCCTCATTCTCTTCAGCTAGTCTTTGCCCATTTTGTTCTTCATATCAGTCATCACCATGTCAGAAACAAGAAGGTAGGACTTCTTCCCTTTCTTTGCTCTGACCACCAAGTTCCCTATTCTACTCCAAGGATCCCTTAGGCTGCCAAGGCTCCACTAACCATGAAGCTTACTAAAACAAAATCAAACAGCAAATGTTATTTTAAAAAGGTTTGATTCTCAAAAAGTAATTAATTGGGGTTTACCCATTACACAAAACACTTCTACATATATTTCCAAGCCATTTGTATTCCTATCTGAGAATTCTATAGTTCATCTTTTTCTGGGTTTTGGGTGGCCTTGGAGGAATAGCTTCATCTCTTCAGAACACTGTTCTTCATACGTAAAATACAGGGAGCTGGCTATTGGCGTTTTCAGTCTATGACTATGCAACTCTAGGGACTCCTCTGAGGTCGCTCAAAAGGATCATGTCAAGACAAATCTATGGCTCTTCAATTCAACAGCACAACAAAAATTTTATTATTTAGAAATTTTGTTTTCTCCTAAGACTCAGTTTGAACAATGAGTTTTATTTAAGAAAATGTTATTCACACATTACTAGTTGGAAGTGTAAACTCTATTGCATTTGGCAAGATTTACAAAATTAAAAAAAAAAAAAACTTTGAACAAGAAATTCAACTGACAATTTATTCCATATAATCCATGTATGTGTTCAATACATATACACAAGGATATTCATTATAGTATTAATTTTAAGGGCAAAATATTGAAAACGATTTAAATAACCATCAAACTGGTTACATAAATTATGGTACATCCATACAATGAAATATTACATAGACTTTAAAAACAACAAAGCAGCTCCAAGATAGACTAAGTGGGGGGTAAAAAGCAAGATGTAAAATTGTGTGTGCTGTATGCTACCTCTGCATATTTTCAAAAGAATATAAATATGTTATTGGTTTATTTGAGGAAAGACAAAAAAGTACGTATACACTTGTAAATGCATAGGCTACTCCTAAAAGATACATAAGACATAAGAAACTATTCTGGTTACTCCCAAGGAGGGGAATCAGATGGCTAGAGGATAAGAGCTTTATATTTGATATATAATCTTTTTATAGCTTTTGATTTTTATACCATTTCATGTATTCTTAAAATTTTTACTTTATCACTCTAACCTATTATTTTTTCCTAGTCCTACCTGTATTAGTTTCTTCTAATTCTCACATTCTATTCGTAACACACTGACTTCCAGTTAGACAGTATTTATTTCAAGTAAATAGAAAAAATAAAGTAGTTGAAGGGTAGTAAGAGGCCAGCTTTCCGTTAAACAAGGTGGATGTGTCTATACAGGACAGAGGTATCAAGCTTAGTACTGGCACTGCCTCCTTGCATTGACTTCTCTTTTAACTCAATCTCAATTTTTTTTTTTTTTTTTTTGAGACAGAGTCTTGCTCTGTCACCCAGGCTGGAGTGCAGTGGTATAATCTCGGCTCATTGCAACCTCTGTCTTCCAGGCCCAAGTGATTCTCCTGCCTCAGCCTCTGGTGCAGCTAGGATTACAGGTGTGCCCACCACCATGCCAGGCTAATTTTTTTTTTTTAGTAGAGACAGGTTTCACCATGTTTGTCAGGCTGGCCTTGAACCCCCAACCTCGGGTGATCTGCCTGCCTTGGCCTCCCAAAGTGCTGGAATTACATGGTTGAGCCACCATGCCTGGCTCTCATTGTCTTCTCTATTCACATCAACTTCCTTTGAGTTCATCAACCCAAGTCTATCAAATGAATTGTCTTAACCCTAAGAATTGCTAAAAATGAATTGTCTTAACCCTAAGAATTGCTACACACACACACACACACACACACACACACTCATGTAAATAATTATGACATTACATTGTCTATGCAGTTCAAAATTTATTTTTAATTACTTTAGACTCATGCTGTCCAATAGATAGTTACTAACCACATATGGCTGTTGAACACTTCAAATGTAGCTAGTCCAAATTCAGATATGCTGTCAACACACAATCTACACTAGATTTCAAAGACTCAGGTACAAAACTAAACAGCAAGGTGTTTTTTTTTTTTTTTTTTTTTTTTTTTTTTTTTTTTTTGAGACGGAGTTTCGCTCTTGTTACCCAGGCTGGAGTGCAATGGCGCGATCTCGGCTCACCGCAACCTCCGCCTCCTGGGTTCAGGCAATTCTCCTGCCTCAGCCTCCTGAGTAGGTGGGATTACAGGCACACGCCACCATGACCAGCTGATTTTTTGTATTTTTAGTAGAGACGGGGTTTCACCATGTTGACCAGGATGGTCTCGATCTCTTGACCTCGTGATCCACCCACCTTGGCCTCCCAAAGTGCTGGGATTACAGGCGTGAGCCACCGCGCCCGGCCCAAAAGCAAGATATCTTAATTTTTATATTGATATGTTAAAATAACTTTATTGTGTAAAATATAAGATTAAAATCGATTTCACTTGTTTCTTTTTACTTTTAATGTGGCTACTACTAGAAAATTTAATTCTCTACTTTCTAATTAATTCACAAATCCTACTACTTTTCTGATTAATTCACTTGCTCACACTTCACAAAAAACTATTCAAATTTTCACCACTTTTTCTCAAACCTCGGAACCCTTTCCTTCTTCCCCATCACAGTTTGTGACCTACCCTCAGAGACAATAGAAGGGTAGCTATAAAGTTGCTTTCAAGTTATTTACAAAGTTCTAGCTTCTCTGAAATAAAACTTGTGGAGAACATTGCTTTAACTAGGTTAAGAAAAGCCAAAGTGATCCACAGCTTAATGAGCATGGATGGTTTTATAGGAGTATGGTGCTACAAAGACCAGACAGAAAATTGAGACCTGGCTCTAGTTCAATGAAATTGCTATTTCTTTGAAAAATATTAACAACGTACCAATCAAGTACAAAATAATTCAATGTAAAATATCTAGGTTTTGTCTTTATAATCAATTTCTACAAAAAACATTACTTTATAGCTATGACAACTCTCTGACATTAACACGTTGTACTAAGAAGTCACCCGCTTTATTTCAAACTATTTCAGTATCAAATAAGATAATGGATTTTACTGGATTGAAAGGTATGAAGAGTTACACAAAGGTAAAATTATGTTATTGTAGGATAATAATATAATTTTGTCAATACTTTTTTCTCTTTTCTGTGCATTAATGGTGCTTTGTACATAAGGTACTCTCATTAGCCATCTTTATCCTCCGTACCAATCAAAGTATAGCTACCATTATGACTAGGACCTTTCTGATACCTTCCAAAGCTATTTCTTTTTTTTTTTTTTTTTTGAGACGTAGTTTCACTCATGTTACCCAGGCTGGAGTGCAATGGCGCGATCTCAGCTCACCGCAACCTCCGCCTCCTGGATTCAGGCAATTCTCCTGCCTCAGCCTCCTGAGTAGTGGGATTACAGGCACGCACCACCATGCCCAGCTGATTTTTTGTATTTTTAGTAGAGACGGGGTTTCACCGTGTTGACCAGGATGGTCTCGATCTCTTGACCTCATGATCCACCCGCCTTGGCCTCCCAAAGTGCTGGGATTACAGGCTTGAGCCACCGCGCCCGGCTCAAAGCTATTTCTTAATCTTTCCTTCCCCACTTCCACTATAAATCCAGTTCTAACTATCTGCAAGATGTCTTCACTGAGATATTATACTAACATTTCAAAGGCAAGGTAAAAAACTGAACTTGAATTCTAATTCTGTAATACTTAAAACAAGTGCTAATATTATGGTTTTGTGAAATAAACATTTCATTAAAGTATTACAAAACAAGAATTCAAGTTCAGCTTTTTACTTTGTGTTTGATTAACTAAATCATAATACTTAAGAAGAAAAGATATAACTATAAACTACATTTGTTTCTTTTTTCTATAATTCTCTTCACTCAGTTGAAAATGCATGAAACATGAAAACCTAAACAAGTATATTTTGAAACGTTTGCATTCTAATCTCTGCTTAAGAATATTTCTTGACCAGGTAGAGCAGCTTATGCCTGTAATCCCATCACGTTGGGAGGCTAAGGCAGAAGGATCACTTGGGTCCAGAAGATCGAGGCTCTAGTGAGCTGTGTCTGCGCCACTGCACTCCTGGGCAACAGATTGACATCCTGTCTCAAAAATAAAACATAATTTCTTGATTACAACCTTATAACTCTGGGATTATATTTAGAGAGAGAGTAACTGAGGTGCTGTCTTAGCAAAATACAGTGTTTGCCATTTGCATTTATAGCTCTGAAGCTTTGGACAAGCCATAAGTATAGTGCTCAATGGCATTTAACAAACATTAATTGAATTGCACTTTATTTGGTCCTGCCATTAGTAAACTTGCTTACCACAGTGCTATCATAAGAATTAATTCATATTTGTAAGTGCTCTAAAAAGGGTATTCTTTGATACTTTGCTACACACTATAGCTTGGCAAGGTCTCAGTCTTCCTAAGGTTCCCTTCTTCAAGATTGAGACAAAGGCTTCATGAGTCTGATTGTGAGTCCCAAAATACCTATCACCTTTGCCTTCTTTTTAAGCCAAGAGCCCTCCTGTTGAGTCTCCCAGTCTTCAAGTGGAGATACAGACTTGTCATGATCTCTGCTATCTATCAATCAATCAATCATCTATCTACCTACCTACCTATCAATCAATCAGAGACAGGGTCTTGCTCTGTCACCAGGCTGGAGTGCAGTGGGATGATCATAGCTCACTGCAGCCTCCAACACCTTTGCTCAACTGATCCTCTCACCTCAGCTTCTCAAGTGGCTAGGACTACAGGCATGTGCCACTGCATCCAGACAATATTTTAATTTTCTTGAAAGGTAGGCTGGTCTCAAACTCCTGTGCTCAAGCAATCCTCCTGCATCACCCTCCCAAAGTGCCAGGATTACAGGTGTGAGCCACCATGCACAGCCTCTGCTACATATATAAGGAATATAAGGAATAATTCTGGAGAAAAAGAGTATACCAAACAGTAAAAACTACAAAGTAGGTTTTAAGCCAAAGGAGTATTATTAACTGGTTTAACCTGATGCTCTTAAATAAAGCCAGTGTTGCTTTAAAACTGTCAAGTATTATCATGTTGCTATATACTACGCACTGCTCCTATTGTTAACATCTAGCCAGAGAGCCTGAAAACCCTTGGGATCTTTCCAAAGGCTTAATTATCAGTGCCATCTGACAGAGACTCTACCTAAGAGTGTTACATATGAGAACTGAAAAATTAATACTAAAGTCTCCACGTATGTGACAGCATCAGGGGTTATGTTCATTTAAGGGACAGCGGTAACTGGGTTGCTAAAGGAAGAGAATACGTTAGAAATCAGTGGTTGACAACTGGGACTCAGCTCGATAATCACAAACATTTATTATGAACTTATTATGTGCCAGCATTGAATTGTGCAAGATCCACTAAAAGCCAGCCAAATAATTAACAAAAAGCAGATCAGCTTGATAAACAGAAGAGATTAAAAGACACTACCCCAAGGGAAGGAAAATAAATATTCTCACTCAATGATTCTCAATCAAAAAGATTCTAGAAACCATAAAATATATGAGCCACTATAATAACTCAGAAGGCAGTGTGACAAGAAAAAAATTTAGGATTAGGTGTGCAGATTAATGGTGCATTCAAACTGGAAATAATTATTTTTAGATATCCTCATTATCAAACTATATGAGTTACCATCATATCAAGCAGTTTGAGAAAAAGAGATGATGCTTACTGAAGTATTACTGAGGTGCAAAGAAAGAAGAAGGCTGGAGTCAAAAACTTCAGCTGGCTGGGCACAGCATGCCTGTAATCCCTCTACTCTGGGAGGCCAAGGCAGCCTATACCAAACTGTAAAGAAGGTGAGATGTGTTTCAAATTTTTTTAATGCACATATGTAAGAGAATACTAAACTTGGTAATAGCTTAATTACTAAGAAGAAACTGGAAAAAAATCATATTTAAACTAAATAGACAACAATCCCTACTCTGGAATGCTTTGAGAATTTAGAGAATGAAAACCCTAAAGCAAAGCCAATTTACACTAATCACTCCTCTTCACACAAGCATCACAAAACAGACTGATTTAATCATTCTTTCATTTAAAAAAAAAATCCGTAGTATCTACCAGCTGTTAACAATACATGGAACAAGAAAGACATGGTCTAAGTCCTTGTGCCGTTTACAATTTAGGGGATAAGGCACAGGCTTAAAACATCAGACACAGGCTTACCAATCAAGGTGTATAAACCTCACTGTCCCCATCCAAAAGGAGAAGGAGGTTGCCTGTGGATCTTATGGGAATAGATGAAACAACAGGTTTGGACTGTAAAATAAATCACATCTATTTAAAAACACACAAACACATATATTTTACTTTAAGAGAAAATAGCACAGAATCTCTCCCCGTAGAAGAGAAAATTATAATAAACTTTAAAACAGCATCAAAGAACACATAGGCTTCACTGGTTTTGGTCACAATCTAGACACCCTAGACTTTAATATGGACAGGACGACTATGAACTGCCAATTTAGATGAGTAATTTGATTAATTCAAAAACTGAAGGACTCAAAGTAGAAACTTACAGTGTTATCAAAGGGTTGCTCCATTCTACAAGAAAGAAAAGCATTTTTAATATTATAGCTAAGGGATGTATAAATATCAAGAGGTGATATTCACTAACACGTGCCAATTTATTCAGTCCTTAATCGGCCAAAACTAAGACATTATAAAAGATATATTAAAAGAAATTTGTCCTACCAACTATCAGTGAACATTACATGTAATGATGAAAAAATGAATACTTTGCCTCTAAAATCGGAAACAAGGCAAGGATGTCCACTGTTGCCACTTCTATTCACATTGTATTGGAGGTTCTAGATAGTGCAATATGAAAAGAAATTAAAGGCACACACATTGGACAAGAAGTAGTAAAATGGTCATTTGTAGATGACATGATCCTGTACAAAGAAAATCCTAAAGAATCTTCAAAAAACTATTAGAGTAATAAATAATTTTATCAAAATTACAGAATATAAGATCAACACAATAATCAATTGTAATCAAGCAATCCACTCCTAGGTATATATCCAAAAGCATTGAAAGCAGGAACTCAAACAGATATTTGCATACCAATTTTTTGTTTGTTGGTTTGTTTTTGAGACAGGATCTCACTCTGTCATCCCTGCTGGAGTGCAGTGTTGCAATAATGGCCAACTATAGCCTCAAATTCAGCCTCCCCAGTAAGGAGGACTACAACTGCACACCAACATGCCCAATAAACTTCTTTTTTTTAAGAGATCAATTCTTGCTAAATTGCCTAGGCCGGTCTCAAACTCTGGCATCAAGCAATACTCCCCTATTGGCCTCCCAGAAGCTGTGATTACAGGTGTGGGCCACTGTGTCCAGCCTTGTACACCAATAATCATAGCATTATTCACAATAGCCAAAAGAACATAGAAACAACTGAAGTATCCATCAACAGATGAATAGATAAATAGAATATTACTCAGCCTTAAAAAAATGAAATTCTAATACAGGATATAATATGAAGGGAACTTGAAAACATTATTCTTTTTTTTTTTTTTTTTTTTTGGGACGGAGTTTCGCTCTTGTTACCCAGGCTGGAGTGCAATGGCACGATCTCGGCTCACCGCAACCTCCGCCTCCTGGGTTCAGGCAATTCTCCTGCCTCAGCCTCCTGAGTAGCTGGGATTACAGGCACGCACCACCACGCCCAGCTAATTTTTTGTATTTTTAGTAGAGACGGGGTTTCACCATGTTGACCAGGATGGTCTCGATCTCTTGACCTCGTGATCCACCCGCCTCGGCTTCCCAAAGTGCTAGGATTACAGGCTTGAGCCACCGCGCCCGGCCCTTGAAAACATTATTCTAAGTAAAATAAGCCAGACACCAAAGGAAAAAGAGGAGGTATCCAGAATAGGCAAATTCATGCAGACAGAAAGTAGAATAGAGGTTTTCAAGGGCTGAAGGAGCAGGGAAAAGAAGATAATGTTTAATACATAGTTTTTGTTAGAGACAATGAAAACGTTTTGGGTATAGATAGTGGTAATGGTCATATAACATTGTGAATATACTTAATGCCAATGAATTGTACACTTTAAAATGGTTAAAATGGGCTCATGCCTGTAACTCCAGCACTTTGGGAGGCCATGACAGGAGGGTTGCTTGAGTCCAGGAGTTCAAGACCAGCCTAGACAACATGGCAAGACCTTGTCTCTACAAAAAATAGAAAAATTAGCCGGGCATGGTGGCATGTCTGTAGTCCCAGATACTTGGTAGGCTGAGGTAGGAAGATCACCTGAGCCTAGGAAGTTGAGGCTGAGGTGAGCCAAGATTGCGCCACTATACTCCAGCCTGGGTGAAGAAGTAAGACTCTGCATCAAAAAAAAAAAAAAAAAAGCCGGGCACAGTGACTCACACCTGTAATCCCAGCACTTTGGGAGGCCGAGGCAGGTGGATCATGAGGTCAAGAGATCGAGACTATCCTGGCCAACATGGGATGAAACATTGTGAAATCCCATCTCTACTGAAAATACAAAAGTTAGCTGGGCATGGTGGCATGTGCCTGTAATCCCAGGCTGAGGCAGGAGAATTGCTTGAACCCAGGAGGTGGAGGTTGCAGTGAGCTGAGATCACAATACTGCATTCCAGCCTAACAACAGAGCAAGACTCCATCTCAAAAAAAAAAAAAAAAAAAGTTTATTGTTATGTAAACTTTACCACAATAAAAAAAAACTGTATTTCTATAATTGTTTATGCTAGCAATAAACAATCTGAAAGTAAAATCAAGAAAACAATTTCATTCACAGTAACTTATACAAAATACTGCTAAAGAACAACTAAAGAAGATCTAAATAAATGGAGAGAAGTTCCATGTTCATGTATTAGAAGTCTCAGATTCATTAAGATGGGAATTCTCCCAAATTGACCTATAGATTCAATGAAATCCCTGTCAAAATCCTGGCAAGCTTTTTTGTGTAGATATTGACAAGCTTATCCTAAAATCTATATGGAAATTTAAAGGACTTAGGATACCCAAAATAATTTTGAAAAAAACAAAATGGTACCCAGGATTTATACTACCCAATTCCAATTGTCAGCCCTCATATCCATGGCTTCTGCATCCACAGATTCAATCAACCTCAGATCAAAAATATTTAAAAAAAAAAAAAAAAAGGCCAGGAGTGGTGGCTCACCCCTGTAATCCCAGCACTTTGGGAGGCCAAGACAGTCGAATCACGAGGTTAGGAGTTCAAGACCAGCTAGGCCAAAAGACTAGCCGGGTGTAGTGGCAGGTGCCTATAATCCCAGCTACTCAGGAGGCTGAGACAGGAGAACTGCCTGAAGCCAGGAGGCGGAGGTTGCAGTGAGCTGAGATCCCGTCATTGCACTCCAGTCTGGGTAACAGAGTGAAATTCCGAATAATAATAAAAAAAGTAACAACACAAAAATAAAAAGCAATACAAATAAAACATACAGCATAACAACTGTTTACATAGCACTTATATTAGGTAAAAGTAATGTAGAAATGATTTAAGTATACAGGAGGATATGTACAGGTTATATGCAAATACTAAGTCATTTTATATAAGGGACTCAAGCATTCCAAGATTTTGGTATCCATGAGGGTCCTGGAACCAATCCCCCAAGGAAACCAAGGGATAACCATACTACAAAAATCAGGGGAGTGTTGTGTTGGTATCAAGATAGACAAGCTGATCAATGGAACAGAAAAAAGTCAGAAACATACCTCCACATTTGCAGACAACTGATTTTCAACAAAAGTAGCAGAACAATTCAAATGAGGAAAGGACAGTCCTTTCAACTAACAGTACTAGGATAACTGGATTTTCATATAAAAGAAAAAATGGGGCCTTTATTTCACTCCAAGCCTAAAAATCTCAATGTAAAATCTAAACTATAAAACCATTAAAAGAAAACAAAGGAGAAAACTTTTGTGACCTTGACTTACACAAAGATTTCTTAGTTATACCACCAAACACACAATCTAAGGATAGGTGCAATGGCTCACACTTGTAATCTCAGCACTTTGGGAGGCCTAAGCAGGCAGACTGATTGAACCCAGGAGTTTAAGACCAGTCTGGACAACATGGCAAAACCCCTTCTCTACAAAAAATAGAAGAATTATCTGGGCATGGTGGTACATGCCTGTACTCCCAGCTACTCAGGAGGCTGAGGTTGGAGAATCATCTGAGCCCAGGAAAGTAAAAGCTGCAGTGACCCATGATCATGCTACTGCACTCCAACCTGGGAAACAGATTGAGACCTTGTCTAAAAAAAAAAAAAAAAAAAAAAAGTACAATCTATTTAAAAAGTAATAAATTGGACATTTTCAAAATTACAAAGATTAGCTCTTTAAAATATATCACCAGGAAAATGAAAAGACAACCCACAGACTAGGAGAAAATATTTGCAAATCACATATCTGAAAAATCACTTATATTCAGAATATACTGTATAAATTATTCCTACAACACAATAAAAAACAACTCAATTAAAAATGGAAAAATGATTTAAATAGTCATTTTACCAAAAAAGATATACAAATGGCTAATAAGCACATGCCCAATGTCATTAGTCATAAGGAAACACTAATTAAAACCATAATCACATAGCACTATACAACTGCTTCGATGCTTATCATCAAAAAGACTGACACGCCAAGTATTGTCGAGAATGTAGAGAAAATGAAACCGTCATGCATTGCTGGTGGGAATCTAACATCAAACAATCACACTGGAAAACAGTTTTCCAGTTTCATTTATGTGAAAGAATAATACATAAATGTAACACACAACCCAGCAATTCCACTCCTAGATATCTACCCAAGAGAAATAAAAATATATGTCTGCAAAAAGATTTATCCATACTTGATCACAACTGCATTGTTCAAAATAGCCAAAAGGTGGAAATAATCTAAATGTCCATCAACTACTAAACTATAAAATGTGGTATAGCCATACAATGAAATACTACTCAGCTATAAAAAGGAACTACTACATGAATCTACTACATGAATGAACCTCAAAAACATTACATCACGTAATGAAGGCAAATCTAAAAAGAAAGAAAGCAGGCTGGGCACGGTGGCTCACACCTGTAGCCCCAGCACTTTGGGAAGTTGAGGCTGGTAGGTCACTTGAGCCCAGGAGTTGAGACCTGCCTGAGCAACATGATGAGATCCCATCTCTACAAAAAATGCAAAAATTAGCCAGCCATGGTGGCACCCACCTAGAGCCCCAGCTACTTGGGAGGTGAGACAAGAGTATCAGCTGAGCCCAGGAGATCAAGACCATAGTGAGCTGAGTTCACGCCACGGCACTCCAGCCAGAGTGACAGAGCAAGATCCTGTCTCAAAAAAACAAAAATACAACAAAGAGAAAGAAAGCTGATCAGTGATTACCTGGGGCAGAGGGTGGGATCAGGGATTGACCGAAAATGGGCAAAAGGGACTTTTGGAGGAAATGAAAATGTTCTAAAACAGGATTGTGGAGGTGATTTTAAAATTCTACATACTTGCCCAGGCATGGTAGCTCACATCTATAATCCCAGGACTTTGGGAGGCCAAGTGGGGGAAGATCACCTGATGTTGGGAGCTCAAGACCAGCCTGACCAACATGGGGAAACCCATCTCTACAAAAAATATGAAGTTAGCCGGGCATGGTGGTGCATACCTGTAATCCCAGCAACTCTTGGGGCTGAAGCAGAAGAATAGTTTGAATCTGGGAGGCAGAGGTTGCGGTGAGCTGAGATTGCGCCATGGCACCCCAGCCTGGGCAACAAGAGTGAAACAAACTCCTGTCTCAAAAAAAAAAAAAATTCTACATACTTCACATCCATTAGGATGGCTATTATCAAAAAACAAAATATGTGTTGTCCATGTATAAAAATTAGAACCCTTGTACACTGATGGTAGAAATGTAAAACAGCACAGTTGTTACGGAAAATGGTATGACAGTTTCTCAAAACATCAGAAATAACCATATGACCCGGCAATTCCATTTCTCAGTATACAACCAAAAGAACTCAACGAATTGACTTCAACAGATATTTGTATGCCAGTGTTCACAGAAGCATTATTCACAACAGCCAAAAGGTAGAAACAACCTAACTGTTCATCAGCAAATGAATGGATAAACAAAATGTGGTATATATGTAAAACAGATTATTCACCCTTAAAAATAAATGAAATTCTGGCATGTGACACAACATGGATGAACCTTGAAGATATTATGCTATGTGAAATAAGCCAGACATAAGGAAAAATACTGTATGATTCTACTAATATAAGGTACCTACAGAAGTCGAATTCATAAAAGACAAAGTAGAATGGTGATTTCCAGGGGCTGAGGGAGGAAGGAATGGACAGTTACTGTTTAATGATTATAGAGTTTTGGTTTGGGAAGATGGAAAAACTTCAGGAGATGAGCAGTAGTGACGGTTACACAACAATGTCAATATACTTAATGCCACTGAACTCTACACATAAAAATGTATAAACTGCTAAATTGTATGTTATATATACTTTACCATAATAAGAATATTCTGGCTGCACACGGTGGCTAACACCTGTAATACCAGCGCTTTGGGAGGCCGAGGCAGGCAGATCACCTGAGGTCAGGAGTTCAAGACCAGCCTGACCAACATGGTGAAACCTCATCTCTACTAAAAAGACAAAAATTAGCTGGGCATGGTGGTACATGTCTGTAATTCCAGCTACTCAGAAGGCTGAGGCAGGAGAATCACTTGAACCCAGGAGGCAGAAATTGCAGTGAGCCAAGACTGCATCACTGCACTCCAGCCTGGGCGACAGAGTGAGACTTTGTCTCAAAAAAATAAAAAAAAATCTACAAATATATGTCATTGAATTGTAATTTGTAATCGGTGGATTTTATACTATGCAAATCTTACCTCTTACTGTTTAAAATAAAGAATACATTAGGAAGAACTTGACCAACCAAAATATCAAGAGTTGTTATAAAGTTCTAACAATTTAGAAAGTATGAAATAAAGACATCATCAAAGACATCATTGAAACAAAAGGGAGAAGCCAGAAACAGAATGGATCTGGAGTATCGGAAAGCAGGATTACATATCACCCTAGACTGAATGTTTGTGTTGCCCCAAAGATTCATATGTTGAAATCTAATCCCCAGTGTGATGGTATTTGGAGGTGAGGCCGTTGGGAGGTGTTTAGGTCATGAGGGTAGAGCCCTCATAAATGAGATTAGTGCCCTCATAGAAGAGGGTCCCAGATAATTCTCTTTCCCTTCCCCCATGTGAGGATACAGCAAAAAGACTGTCATCTATGAACCAGGAAGCTGGGCCTCACCAGACACTGAATCTGCTGCTGCTTGATCTCAGACTCCCAGACTCCAGAATCAGGATAAAGTAAGTTCTGTTGTTTATAAGCCTCCCTATCTATGGTATTTTTGTTACAGCAACCTGAGTGGACTACGACACACATCAACGAAGAAAAGATATACTCAGTCAACAAACAGGGCTGGTTATCCATATGGAAAAATAAAATAAGGCCAGGCACGGTAGCTCATGCCTGCAATTCCAACATTTTGAGAGGCCAAGGCTGAAGGATCACTTGAGCCCAGGAGTTCAAGACCAGCCTGGGCAACACAGCAAGACCCTGTCTCTACCAAAAAAAAAAAAAAAAAAGAGTCAGGCATGGTGGCACACACCTGTAGTCCCAGCTACAGGGAAGCTTGAGGCTGAAGAATCACTTGAGTCCAGGAGTTCAAGGCTGTAGTGAACCACGATTGTGCCACTGCACTCCAGCCTGGGCAACAGAGCAAGATACTATCCCCCCACCAAAAAAAAAATAATAATAAATAAACTAAAATAAAGTTAGATCACTATCTTATACCATTTAAAAAATTAATTTCAGATGGATTAAA
Organism: Sapajus apella; assembly: GCF_009761245.1. Taxonomy (NCBI): domain Eukaryota; kingdom Metazoa; phylum Chordata; class Mammalia; order Primates; family Cebidae; genus Sapajus; species Sapajus apella. The sequence continues at coordinate 12,372,507 of NW_022436947.1, forward strand.
GGCATAGCTGTCAGAACACAAAACCAACCATTTTAAAAGACTATATTGAAAATATGACCCAGGACAGGTTTCTAAAACAAGACTCAAAAAAAACAAATGATAAAAAAAAATCAATTTTATATTAAAATTTTTAATTTTTTAATAAACGTAATAGGTAAAACCACAAGCCACAGACCAAAAGATATTTTCAACACACACACATATCTGATAAGGAACTGGAAACAATACAATCAATAAAGAAAACACCACTGCGATCCCAACAGAAAAATAAGAAAGGATATGAAAAAAGGAAATCCAAATGAACTACAAACATATTAGAAGAAACTCAACCTCACTAATATCCAAGGAAATGCAAATTAAAACAACAGAGATACTACCTGACAGAAGTTTAACGTCTGACAATAGCATGTATTAGCAAGGATTTGAAAACAAGAATTAATAAAGCTACTCAGAAAGCAATTTGGAAATATCTGGTGAAAATGATATAAGTTGACATACCATAAGCAATTTTGCTTTTAGAGATATGTCCTGGAGAAACTCTCACACATATGCATAAGGAAATATGAGTAAAGTTGTTCATTTCAGTTTCAAAAAGAAAAAAAAGGCTGGGCTTGGTGGCTCCTGTCTAGAATCCCAATACTTTGGGAAGCCAAAGCAGGAAGGATCGCTTGAGTCAGGAGTTTGAGACCAGACTGGGCAACACAGTGAGACCCTGTCTCTACAAAACAGAAAACAAATTAGCCAGGCATGGTGGCTCGTACCTGAAGTCCCACTCAGGAAGCTGAGGCTAAAGAATTGCTTAAGCCCAGGAATTCGTGGCTGCAGTGAGCCATCATCAAGGCCTCTATCTATAGCCTGGGTGATAGACCAAGACTGCAACTCTTTTTAAAAAAAAGAGGAAACAATCTAATGTCAATCAATACAGGAATGTGTAAACTGTAGTATATTCATACATGTGAAATACCATACAGTAGTTAACATAAATCAATTAGAAAACCTACATGCATCACACTGGCTAAAACTCTAACGCTGAGTAAAAAAGTGAGCTGCAGAATACATAAATACCATTTATGTAAAGTTTGTAAACAAAACAATGCTATATGTTATCTACTGACATACAATTGATACTAATAAAGAATATATAGAACAAGTAATAAAGCATGAAGGGGAGTTATTAGCACAAAGTCATCGTTGTGGGCCTTATGGAAAGGACAGAAGGGATGAAGGGGAATGAATAGAGAAGGAATACACAGGGTTCTTTTTTTTTTGCCTCCCTTTTATTAAAAAATAGAGACAGGGTCTCACCATGTTGCCCAGGCTGGTCTTGTACTTCTGGCCTTAAACAATCCTCCCTCCCAAAGTGCTGGTATTACGGCATGAGCCACCATGCCTGGCCAATTTTATCCAATATTTTATATCTTTAAAAAATAAAGAAATTTTGCAAAATGAAAGCATTTGGTAAACTGGGTAATGAGTACACTTTCCTCAGGACTCTTCCATCTGTTTGAAATAAAACTTTTTTTTTTTTTTTTGAGATAGAGTCTTGCTGTCCAGGCAGTAGTGTAATGGTGCAATATCAGTTCACTGCAACCTCCACCTCCCAGGTTCAAGCAATTCTCCTGCCTCAGCCTCCTGAGTAGCTGGGATTATAGGTGCACGCCACTATGCCCAGCTAATTTTTGTATTTTTAGTAGAGACAGGGTTTCACCATGTTGGCCAGGATGGTCTCGAACTCCTGACCTCAGGTGATCCACCCACCTCAGCTTCCCAAAGTGCTAGGATTACAGGCGTGAGCCACCGCACCCAGCTTGTTTGAAATTAAACTTTTTAAACAGGTTTAGTCAAAGGAATACATATACATGTATCAGGCAACAAGAGAGTTTTTTTGGAACTTATGTTTGTAAAACTATTCTCCTGATGTCTCTGGTGTCTGGCTCCCTCAGTGTGATAAAAACTCTCAAGTATTTACACACACAAACATGCTGTATGTGTCAAATCTCCTCTTTCCTAACAACTTCTTGGAAGATGCTGCCCGAGTCACTAAGAAATCTGCCTATGTAGTTTCAGTGTATCTCGCAACCAAAATAATCCAATGTACCATCCCCTGCCCACATCAGTGTAGCTTAAAAAAATCACTTAATTTATGGGCAGGGCACAATGGCTCATGCCTGTAATCCCAGCACTTTCAGAGGCCGAAGTGGGCAGATCAAGGGATACCAAGACCATCCTGGTTAATACAGTGAAACGCCATCTCTACTAAAAATACAAAAAATTAGCCAGGCATGGTGGCGCATGCCTGTAGTCCCAGCTACTCAGGAGGCTGAGGCAGGAGAATCGCTTGAACCCAGGAGGCGGAGGTTGCAGTGAGCTGAGATCGTGCCACTGAACTCCAGCCTGGGGGACAAAGCGAGACTCACTCTCAAAAAAAAAAAAAAAATCATTTAATTTACAACTAAACAATTCCTGAGTCATTCTTAAGTTCCACCAAGCTCTCTATATAAATATACCATAAATGACCCACAGGTTTAAAGAAAATGAAAATTATATCTCTTTCTACTTTTAACATAATTTTCTCCCTACATTCCTCGGTCCCACGCACCCACAGAGAACTCAGTACGAGTTCCTCCACATAGGTACAGTGTTTCTGGATTTTCCAATCCTGGGCAGACTTCTATGACTCAAACAGCACAAAGGGAGTATGTTAATTAGTGCCATGGGGGACTGAGCATAAAACTCTGCTTAACCAGCAATCTAGCATGCAAGCTCCTGAGAGCAAAGAAGAAAATGGCTTTCCACCCAAGCATGATGAGTACACCAAACTGAAAATAATGCCCAGGAACAAGCAGTTCCAGAAACAGGAATCCAAATCAAACTGGCTTTGTAACATTCATTGTTCTACAGACCCAATGGCAGCCCGTCTGTTTTTGCTTCATTTTCTGGCTCAGTTAAAAGTACCTTTAGCGAAGCATGCACAAGTATCAACAGACGAATTGAACAAGCAGAAGAAAGGAAAAAAAAAAAAAAAAGTACCTTTAATAGAACACTTGCTCCTTCCCCTCAAAATAACTGTGGAGAACCTATTCAAGTGCCACGAAAATCTTAGTTTTAAGCATTACCTGTTGGATGTCAGTGTGTGGGTCTGTGAATGTATTTCTCTCTGTGGAAGGCTGTGTTTTTATGTGTGGGTGGGCTTCAGGGTATATGTTGTCTGTGTGGGGTGTCTCTGTGGGAACATGGAGAAGACTGTGGAGATGGCTATGGGGTTCTCCCTGTGGGTGTGGGGCTTCTGTGTGTGGGAAGGGACTGGGGTAGAGGCTTGGGCAGGGTGGGGCAGGGGTTCTGTTGTGTGTATACGGGGGAAGTGTCTCCTTGTGTCGGCAGTGTCTGTATGTATCTCTTTCTGGGTCTCAGTGTACCTGTCTCTGTACATCTGTGCCTGTTTATTTTTCTATGTCTCCGTATCTACTGAATATTTTGTTGTAAGTTTAATAACAACTTTTATTGTAAGTTTCTACCTTTCCATAAAACCCTAAAATTATTTTCTTGCTTCTCTACTCTGAGGTTTCATAAAAGAGAAACATGAAGCTGGGCACAGTAGCTTGTCCCTGTAATCCCAAGCTACTCAGAAGGCTGAGGTGGGAGGATTGCTTGAGCCCAGGAATTCGAGGCTGCAGTGAACTATGATCACACCACTGCACTCCAGCCCCACTACACTCCAGCCTGAGTATCAAAACAAGACCCCCATCTCTAAAAAAAATTTTTTTAAATAAAATGAGAAACATGAAATGCGACTAACTGCTAAGCCAACGTCTACTCAACATCGAATACAAAATTGAGGTTCTGACAGGTGTACGCTAGTACAGAGCCAGAGTTACCTGATATTGTTCATGTCTCACAAGCTCTCAGGTGATAACCAATGCTTCTGGTTTGAGTAGCAAGGATCAGTTGGAATAGTAAGGATCTAAATGATTCCAAACTTAGTAAACTGTCTCTAACTATGATTAGACCTCCCATATAGATTTTCCAGAGTAAGGTCTGATTTACATATATATCAGATTAACTTGAATGTTATATGTGACTGTAAATTAGGAGTTATCGCTTTGTTTTAAATATGAGTCTCCCATAATTTTGGTTAGTCTGAGCCAGTCCTAATAGGTAAATGACCTCTGAGTGTACAAAAAGGTGAATTTCTAGACTTGTAAAGCTGGAACAAGGAAACCTCACAAAGGTTTTGTTTTGGTTTTTTTTTTTTTGAGACAGGGTTTCGCTCTGTTGCCCAGGTTGGAGTGTGGTGGCGTGATCTCAGCTCACTGCCACCTCCACCCCCCGGGTTCAAGCGATTTTCCTGTCTCAGCCTCCCAAGTAGCTGGGATTACAGGCATCTGCCACCATACCTGGCTAATGTTTGTATTTCTAGTAGAGACAGGGTTTCACTGTGTTGGCCAGGCTAGTCTCAAACTCCTGAGCTCAAGTGATTGCCTGCTTCGGCCTTCCAAAGTGCTGGGATTATAAGCATGAGCCACCACACCTAGCCACAAAGGTTCTGATACATGGGTTTCACCTCAATTTCAATGCTGACCTCTTCAAACTACAATTCCTGTTTCTAATATTGCTTATATCAAACTACACTGTATTTAGTTATTTCTGTATCTACATTCCCTACCCTTTCCTGGAGGGCAAGAATGCTATCTTGCTGACTTATAACTCAAGCACCTAGCAGTGTTTGGCACTCAACAAATAAATGGATTTTGACAAAAGAAGCTCACAATTTATTAGACAAATACCCAGAAGTAGTCAAGTTACTTCTCTAATACAGTCCAGCAAAGGTCATCAAAAAAAACTAGCATTAGGCCAATCATCTTTTCTCCCTTACAGAAACAAAAGACATGAATTAATGTGGTACAGTGTCCCATTCCATTTCTGTCTCCCTGAGCTCAGTGACCCAAGACTAGACACAGTCGAGGTGTATATCCAATAAAGCCTTTTTGAAGAATCTTTGCCTTCCAGGAAAAGAAATTCCCCTTTAAGCTAAAGCAGTTAATGTCAACTTTGAAAGATAGATGACCACACCTGCCTAACCAGGGCAAAATTTTTTTCTTCCTATAGCCTCATCACACATACTCAATTCCTGACAAGGCCTTAAAAAACTAATAATCAGCCAGGCACGGTGGCTCATGCCTGTAATCCCAGCACTTTGGGAGGCCAAGGCAGGTGGATCATAAGGTCAGGAGTTCGAGACCAGCCTGGCCAAGACAGTGAAACCCCATCTCTATCAAAAAACAAAAATTAGCCAGGCATGGTAGCAGGCACCTGTAATCTCAGCTGCTTGGGAGGCTGGGGTTGCTTGAACCTGGGACGTGGAGGTTGCAGTGAGCCGAGATCGCACCACTGCACTCTAGCCTGGGCGACAGAGCAAGACTCCATCTCAAATAATAATAATAATAATAATCAGGTGCCATTTTGGAAAAGGACCACAGAGTATCACATTTTTCTAACTTAGTGTAATTCAGAAGATGAGTTTCTCTGTAGGTTACTACTGCATAGGATACGTATCTGAGATATCATTGGGGCTCCAATTTCTGTCAAAACATAAACTAATTTGTATCAACTAAACAAAAGAAAAACTCACTAAAATAGCAAGTGTTTCCATGAATAATTCACCGTAAACACTAAATCAATAGTACCAGGATGATAATTTTTAGTGTCATACTTGAGTTAATACATAGGCACAGTCAGCCAGGCACAGTGGCTCATACCTGTAATTCTAGCACTTTGGGAGGCTGAGGTGGGCAGATCACCTGAGGTTGGGAGTTTGAGACCAGTCTGATTAACATGGAGAAACCACATCTCTATAAAAATAGAAAATTGGCTGAGCGTGGTGGCACATGCCTGTAATCCTAGCTACTCAGGAAGCTGAGGCAGGAGAATCCCTTGAACCCGGGAGGTAGAGGTTGTGGTGAGTCGAGAACACGCCACGCACTCCAGCCAGGGCAACAAGAGCGAAACTCCAACTCAAAAAAAAAAAAAGAGGCACAGTCTTCAATCACAAACTCCTTCTACATGTAAACTAAGAGTTAAGAAAGAAAAATCGTTCAGAAGGACAAGCTAAAGAGAAAGAAACAATCAGAGAACAAACCAGAAAAGGTATAATATCATATTTTATTTGAGGACAAATAGAGCTATCTTATATTAAAAATAATTCCTATTTTATATTACAAACGAAAATAAATTCCAGATGGATTAAAAACCAAAATATAGTAAATATAACCATATAAACAGTTGAAGAAAATATAGATGTTGTTTATAAATTTGGGGTAGGAAAGGCAATTCTAAGACATAAAACATTTAAGCCAAAAAGGAAAACAACTGGTAAATCCAAGTTTATAAAAACTTTGAAAATCATAAGTTATAAGAAACAAGAAATGGAGTAGGAAAAAATATTTGCAACGTATACACAAAAAATTAATAACCAGAATATATTAAGAATTCCTAAAACAAACATGAAAAAAATCCAATACGAAGGCAGATTTTATCTGTTTTGTTCACTACTATATCCCCAGCACTTAGCACATAGTAGTCAATCAATACATACTTTGTTAATTAATATGAACAGGTAATTACAAGAAAAAGAATATAAATTGCCAATATATGCATAAAAATACTGTTGGCCTCATTCTGTCAAGAGAATGCAAATATCATAAGAAGACGGGTAAAAGACTTTCCCCCAAAGATGTCAAAATACTCATTATTGATAAATGTATAGTGAAGAGTTGTTTTGTATATAGTTAGCTGATACATAAAATGGTACTACATTTTTAAAGACAACATGGCATTTTGCACTTAGTTTAAAATATAGCCAAGCACTGTGGCTCATGCCTCTTTGGGAAGCTGAAGTGGGCAGGCAGATCACTTGACCCCAGGAGTTTGAGATCCACCTGGGCAACATGGCGAAACCCCATCTTTACAAAAACACAAAAATTAGCAGGGCCAAGTGTGGTGGCTCACAACTGTAATTCTTGGTAGGCCAAAACAGGTGGAACACCTGAGGTCAGGAGTTCAAGACCATCCTGGTCAACACTGAAACCTCGTCTCTACTAAAAATGCAAAAATTAGCTGGGCGTGGTGGCACATGCCTATAATCCCAGCTGCTCAGGAGGCTGAGGCATGAGAACAGCTTGAACCTGGGAGATGGCGGTTGCAGTGAGCTGAGATCATACCACTGCACCCCAGCATGGGCAACAGAGCAAGACTGTTTCAAAAAAATTAAAATTTAAATTTAAAAAAGGTAGCTGGGTATGGTGGCATGAGCCTGTAGTCCCAGCTAACTCAGGAGACTGAGGGGATTACTTGAGCCCAGGAAGTGGAGGTTGCAGTGAGCCGAGATCACGCCACTGTATTTCAACCCATGTGACAGAGTGGGAAACTCTGTCTCAAAATAAAAAAAATAAAAAAAAAAGGCTAACTGACCCTGAAATTATAATTTTAGATATTTATCCTAGAGAAACATTTCTACATGTACACACACACAAAAAAAATGCATACAGATAGTTATTACAGCACCATGTATAAAGAAAGAAAAAACTAGTTAAGGTAAATGTGCATCAACAGAATAATGGTTTAAGAAGCAACAATAGGCCGGGTGCGGTGGCTCACACCTGTAATCCCAGCACTTTGGGAGGCCAAGGTGGGCGGATCACAAGGTCAGGAGATCGAGACCATCCTGGTCAACGTGGTGAAACGCCGTCTCTACTAAAAATACAAAAATTAGCTGGGCGTGGTGGCATGCACCTGTAGTCCCAGCTACTAGGGAAGCTGAGGCAGGAGAACTGCTTGAACCTGGGAGGCAGAGGTTGTGGTGAGCCGAGATTGCGCCTTTGCACTCCAGTCTGAGCAACAAGAGCGAAACTCTGTCTCAAAAAAAAAAAAGAAGTAACAATAGGCCAAGAGCGGTGGCTCATGCCTATAATTCCAGCGCTTTGGGAGGCCAAGGTGGGCGGATTACGAGATCAGGAGTTTAGGACCAGCCTGACCAACATTGTGAAACCCCATCTCTACTAAAAATACAAAAATTAGGCCAGGCGAGGTGGCTCACGCCTGTAATCCCAGCATTTTGGGAGGCCACGGCAGGCGGATCACAAGGTCAGGAGATCATGACTATCCTGGCTAAAACGGTAAAACCCCATCTCTACTAAAAATACCAAAAAAAATTAGCCAGGTATGGTGGCACACACCTATAGTCCTAGCTACTCAGGAGGCTAAAGCAGGGGAATTACTTGAACCGAGGTGGCGGAGGTTGCAGTGAGCCAAGATCACGACACTGCTCTCCAGCCTGGGCTACAGAGCAAGATTCCGTCTCAAAAAAAAAAAAAAAAAAAGCAACATTATAGACTTAGGAAATTAACTGAGGAGTTAAAAAGTATGAGATAGATCCATAGGTATTAATACAGAAAGAGCCCTAAGACATGCTATTGAGTAAAAAAAGGGACCTGCAAAACAATGTATATATATAGAGAGAGTATGCTTTTATTTATTTACAAATTATTATAAAACTCTCTTTGGGAGGCTGAGGTGGGCAGATCACTTGAGCCCAGGAGTTCACGACCAGCCTGGGCAATATGGTGAAACCCTATCTCTACAAAAAGTACAAAAATCAGTTGGGCATGGTGGCATGTGCCTATAGTCCCAGCTACTCAGGAGGCTGAGGTGGGAGGATTGCTTGAGTCTGGGAAGTCGAGGCTGCAGTGAGCCATGATGGTACTACTATATTCCAGCGTGGATGACAGAGTGAGACCCCGTCTCAAAAAACAAAAAAGAAGAAGAAGAAGAAGAATGAGAAGGAGGCTGGACGAGGTGGCTCATGTCTGTATTCCTAGTCCTTTAGGGTCAGAGGTGGAAGGCTCTCTTGACCCCAGGAGTTCAAGATTACAGCCATTGTACTACTGCACTCCAGCCTGGGCAACACAGTGAGACCTGTCTCAAAAAAAAAAAAAAAAAAAAAGAAGAAAGAGAAGGAGAAGTTAGAGAAATAAGATGGAAGCTAGTAAAGAGAATGTCATAGAAGCCAAAGGAAAAGAGTGTTTCACAAGGAGCCAGTGTCAAATGCTGCTAAGAGGTCCAAGAAGATGAGGACTGAAAAAAAGACCACCATGTTTCCCAATCTAATGGACATTAACAACTTTAGCAGGAGGGTTTTGTTTTGGTTAAACAGAATATTAGAGCAGGAGTGGGTTAAGGAGTTCATGAGAGGAAAAAGCATATGCAGCATGTACATAAAACTCCTTTAAGCAGCATGCCTGTGAAAAAGAACAGAAAAACATGACTGCGAATAGAATACACGCAGGTCAAAGGGTAGGGTTTTCAAAATGGGAGACATAATTCATTCAAGGGTGAATTATGAAGGAAAAGACCTAGTAGAAAGATGAAATAAAGTAAAGGAAGAAATTCTTTAACACAGGAGAGGCCAGACACAGAGGCTCACAGCTGTAATCCCAGCACTTTTGGAGGCAGAGGCAGGAGGACTGCTTGAAACCAGGAGTTCGAAACCAGCCTGAGCAACAAAGTGGGACACCATCTCTACAAAAAGTTTTTAAAATGTGGCTGGGTGCAGCAGCCCATGCTTATAATCTCAGTACTTTCAAAGGCCAAGGAGGAAGGATCATTTAAGGTTGGGAGTTCAAGACTAGCCTGGGCAACACAGCAAGACCCCATATCTACAAGAAAGTTTAAAAAAAAAATAGCCAGTTATGGTGGCATGCACCCATAGTCCCAGCTACTTGGGAGGCTGAGAAGGGAGAATCTATTGAGCTCAGGAGGTGGAGGCTGCAATGAGCTACGATCATATCACTGCACTCCTGCCTGGGCTACAGGGTGAGACTTCATCTCTTGAAGAAAAGAAAGAGAGAGGAAAAAAAGGAAAGAAAAAGAAAGGAGGGGAAGGGGGAGAAGAGAATGATTACAGCACCCGTGAAGGGATTGGTCTTGACATAATGAAGGAGAAAAAATGAGTCCCAGATGCATGCAGGTTAGTAGACTTCAGAGGTACAAGGATGAAGGAATTCCCATTTAGTAGCTTCTGTTTGTATAATGAAGCATAAAGCCTATGATTGGTTAAAGAAGAAGAAAATATGAGAGATTAGAAACAGAGACAGTAGGCTAGGCGCAGTGGCTCACACTGATAATCCCAGCACTTTGGGAGGGTGAGACAGGAGGATCACTTGAGCCCGGAAATTGGAGACCAGCAACATGGCAAGATACTGTCTCCACAAAAAAATAAAAAATTAGCTAGATGTGGTGGCACACCTATAGTTCTAGCTGCTCAGGCTGAGGCAGGAGGATCACTTGAACCAGGGAGTTTGAGGCTGCTGTGAGCTGTGACTATACCACTGTACTCCAGCCTGGGTGACAGAGGGAGACCCTGTCTCAGTAAAAAAGAAGAAAGAAAGAAATAGAGATAATATGAAGAACTAATTCACATTGAGTTAGAAAGTGAACTAGAGAAATGCATAACATTGCTAAGTAATGCTGATTATGCATATGAAATAGATGATTATAAATTTTTGGTGACACTGATCTGTCTGATTTGCTGATTTCCTCCTGCACCTCTCAGCTCCATGAGTGCCAGCAAGTAAGAAGGTAGATGGTTAGGTTCGACCAGTATATCACTCCAAGTTTTACAAGCAGCCGAAGTCAGCTCTGGCTGAATTAAACAGAAAAAGGATTTGCAGAAAGGATGTGAGGTCGCTTTTGCAGTGAAGAACTTAAGTGCTACACAGATAAAACACAGCCAAAATTACAGAACTGGTTTGGCAAAGATGTGACTGCTAGTGCCAAGTAGGAGATACTGCAGCTTGGTTTGCACCATTAAGTTCTGGCTACTAAGCGCTAACGCTTGCCACTGCTGCCCCTGTAACTTGATCTTGCTACTAGAGGCTGAGACTACATGGGGATTTGCTGATTAAAGAGGGGGATATTGGAAGGAACATGGTGGAACGGTTTGAGGAGATTGAATCAGCTGAGAGGATGAAGACAGTGGTAAAGGACTTAGTATTAGGAAGGAAGTGGGTGACGGATGTCGGGCAGTGACTGAAACAAACAGGGATGTGAGGCAAGGTGTTTAGGCCTCCCCTTGGAAGAGGATCGATCCTGAGATCCAAAGTGGTCTTAGCAGCAACTTAAGCTAACTTCACGTGGAAGTTTGGCCAGAGCATCAGGGGTGTTGGCACTGTGGCAAAGCTGCCCACTGTTGCTATGGCCAGCATTTCATTGACCATGCCTTGGACAAGTTAATTACTCTCTTTGAGCCTATATTTTCTTATCTATAATATAAAGATAGTACTACTCACCTGATAAAGTTGTCTTGAGGACTAAATGCAATGAGAGAGATTCCTGGCACAAAGTAAGTATTCAGTAAATGGCAGCAATTATAAGTGTCATTGAAACCAAGAGAAGAGTTTCCAAGAAAAGGTAGCCAATAGATCAAGTTTCCACCTTGGAGCACTGTAGAAGGTAAGTGTGTGTAGGGAAGATGAAACCAGTTTTAGCCTCAGGTTTGCAACATTCAGAAAGGCTTTAAGGAAAAGCCCTATATTCAGAGAAAGTCAACTAGCAGCTCAAATACATTCTTCTATATAGGTTATAAGCTAAGATCTAGGTGCCCCAAACCAATAGATTCTACTGATAGACCCTTGAAAAAGAAAAAAAAAAGAAAAAAGAAAATCGGCTGGGCACAGTGGCTCATGCCTGTAATCCCGGCACTTTGGGAGGCCAAGGCGGGCAGATCACGAGATCAGGAGATCAAGACCATCCTGGCCAACAAGGTGAAACCCCATCTCTACTAAAAATACAAAAATTAGTTGGGTGTCATGACATGTGCCTGTAATCCCAGCTACTCCAGAGGCTGAGGCACAAGAATTACTTGAACCCAGGGAGTGGAGGTTGCAGTGAGTTGAGATCGCACTGCACTCCAGCCTGGCAAGAGAGTGAGACTCCGTCTCAGGAAAAAAAAAAAAAAAAATCACAAGGTATTAGTGCAAGTGCCCAAGAAGGAAATAGCTAACTGAACTGTTGCACGATAAAGTTGGGGAAAAGGGAGACTAAACCCATATAAACAATCGTCTAATTTAATCAAAGTAATTTTAGACTTAGGAACTATTATGGAAGAGATGTCAATCCACTGCTGCTTTCTGTTCTGTTCTGCTCTCACCAAATCACAGGCCATAGGTCATTCAGACTATAAAAAGCTCCTGCAAATTCCATAGAAATCTGATCAAGCTTACTAAACCTCTTGATGGGCGAATGGAATTTTAGCTCCTCTAATTGTGCCTACCACCTGAACATGACAGCAGGGCAGTGGATCAAGGCAACAGCCAAGATTGTTCTCTTCCCATCTGCCTCAGTTGTACCTCTGCATTATTTAAACAAAAACCACTATGAAAGAAACTGCATATTCTTTATAAAATTAACTTGACAAAGGGTCTGAATAAAGATTACAACAAGCTTTTTTATTCTCTCATTGTGGAGGAGGGAATCATTTTCAAGGAAATGATATAATAAAGACACTCACTGTCACTTTTTAGTGAACTATCCATTTCTTCAATTAACTGGGTGCTGAGAATAAAAGTAGTCGAAGTAGTACTAGTAGTAGTAGTAGCAGCAGCAGCAGCAGTAATCATCTTCCTCAAGACATTAAACACTCAGCTGCAACTTCAGCTCCTAAAACAGCTCTTATTTATTTTTAAGACAGAGTCTCGCTCTGTTACCAGGCTGGAGTACCGTGGCGTGATCTCGGCTCACTGCAACCTCTGTCTCCCAGGTTCAAGCAATTCTCCCGTCTCAGTCTCCCGAGCAGCTGGGACTACAGGCGCGCACGACCATGCCTGGCTAATTTTTTGTATTTTTAGTAGAGATAGGGTTTCACCATGTTGGCCAGGAAGGTCTCGATCTCTTGACCTCATGATCCGCCCACCTTGGCCTCCCAAAGTGCTGGGATTACAGGCGTGAGCCACCACACCCGGCCTAAAGCAGCTCTTAATGTTCAATACTTCCTAGGTTTCAGGAGAATAGAATTCACAAATTATATTAATACAAAATAAGGACTGCCTTCTCAGACAATTAGAAAATGCTCACAAAAACATATGGTAAGATCTTCAACCACCCGATAAATAAAAAGAAACTGTCAGTGCAATACCAAAAAACATCTACCCAAAAAATACAGATTAAGATTTAAGGCAGGGTATGGTGGCTCACACCTGTAATACCAGCACTTTAGGAGGCCAAGGCAGGTGGATCACAAGGTCAGGACTTCAAGACCAGCCTGGCCAATATGCGGAAACCCCGTCTCTACTATAAATAAAAAATTAGCCGGGCGTGGTGGCGTGCGCCTGTAGTCCCAGCTATTCAGGAGGCTGAGGCAGGAGAATCTCTTGAACCCAGGAGGCAGAGGTTGCAGTGAGCTGAGATAGCACCACTGCACTCCAGCTTGGGCAACAGAGCAAGACTCTGCCTCAAAAAAAAAAAAAAAAAAAAAAAGATTTAGAAGGTTCATCCTGAGTTTCGAACAGAGTATTATTTGAATTGAAAAGCAACAGTTTAAGGCTCTATTAGATCCAGGATATTATTGTGTAACCTTGAGACAAATTCCTTACTCTCTCCAACCCATAGTTTCTTCGATAAAACAAGGATAACACTAGCTATCTTCAAGGCCTCTTAAAAGAATTAAATAAAACAGTATATATAAAACTCTAAGTACAATGCCTGGTACACAGTAGGAATATTCTTCCCCTTGTAATTTTCAAAAGCCCTTATCAAAGATTGATTCATAGAGATGGTGAGGCTTAAAGAATAAGGAAAAAGTGTTATCTGAACAGGAAGAAACGGTATATTTCTCAGGTACTCCAGATTTATTTATAACTTTAAAAATATGGATAAATTTCTCAGATTATCAGTAAATTACTAGTGTGAAGCTGTATCATTGATCTTGAAACGCTTTTCTGTATAAGATGCTCTTATTCTCCTCTTCTAAATTTACAATTCTTTCAGTTTCTACATTTGTACGATCCTCTCCCATCATCTTACCAAAGCTCTGACTCAGACCTGACTGACTTTGGTCTTGAGATGACCTAAGCCTTAGCTAGACAGACACACCTTAAAGTTCACTTAGTATTCTAAAAGACCTCTGGCAGAAAGCAAGAACCCAGCAGCTAAGAAGTTAGAAAGAATCAGTGTGGCGTAACGAAAAGGACATGGGCTTTGGAAACAGATCTGGGTTTAAGTTCTATCTCTGGCACTTTCTAGATGTATAACCTTGAGCAAGGCACTTAACCTCCCAGGATCTCATTTCTGCATCTGTAAAATGAGATAATGCCACCTATATCTCATAGTACTGTTGTAAGGATTACAGAACCCCTGTGACAATTCCTGGCACATAAAAGGCTAATGGCTTGCCTGTAATTACAGCACTTTGGAAGGCCGAGGCGGATAGATCACCAGAGGTCAGGAGTTCGAGACCAGCCTGACCAACATGGAGAAACCCTGTCCCTACTAAAAATACAAAATTAACCAGGCATGGTGGCTTATGCCTGTATTCCCAGCTACTCAGGAGGCTGAAGCAGGAGGGGAATCGCTTGAACCCAGCAGGAGAGGTTGCCGTGAGCTGAGATGGCTCCATTGCACCTCAACCTGGGCAACAAGAGTGAAACTCCATCTCA